>NC_052634.1:42170511-42436250 GCF_016161935.1 Mauremys reevesii
CCCTGTGGCTTTGCTTCAGCAAGTCTCCTTCTCCAGGTCTCTCTTTGAGGACTGGGGGAGTATTGGGGTTCACGGACGTGAGTGCCAGGAGGAACCTCTTTTGAGTTTTCTCCTTCCCTTTTAGTGATTTTACTAGAAAACAGACGTCCCTGTTTAGAAGGTAAGAGCCTCCTCGAGGGAAGGGTTGTCATGGGGGTGTCACAGTTCGGATGCCGGTGCCCCCCCCATGTAAGGAAGGTCCCGCCACCCTGCTCTGTGTTCGCAGAGTGGGAGAGAGCAACATCCATGGCAGTGATTTGCTCCTGGCTACCGGAGCAGAGCAGCAGGCTCAGCTGTCAGAACTTCCCAGAGCGATGAAAGGGGAGGGGCCCATGGCTCTGTAGCAGGAATGCAGGGCAGGCGAGTTCACAGAGGGCATTGTGGGATACTGGAGGAGGCCAGTTATGGTGATATAATGAACGGCAGCATCTACACTGACACTCTGCCACTTTAAGTTTGCTGGAAAAAGCGCTAGGCTTCTCATCAAAGTGTTTTTATTTTGTCACCAAAACAGGGCAGTTTTGTTGCCAGACATGGCATTGCAGTGTGTGCGCCAGCCACAAGCTGCTGACCGAGGGAGCATCATGTGTTTTTCACACACCTGAGCAATATAATTCTGCTGAAATAACTTTGTAGTGCAGACCTGGCCAAAGATTCACACACAGAGACACAACTTGCAAGGAAAATGTCACCTGCTCCTCTGCTTTTCCAAACACAAGCAAAGCTTGTTAGGCCTAGATGGAGATGCAGGGAGTCAGGTGTGAGCAGACACTCTACCTTAGTCACAGGCAGGCACCCTGGTTTAGCTGGTTAAAATACCTGTTTTGTAAACAGGAGATCCTGGGTTCAACTCCCAGTGGTGCCTTGTTGAGATGCTTTTAGAACACCTGCTATTGGCTACTGTCAGAAGATAAAATACAGAGCTAGATGGACCTTTGGTCTAGCCCAGTGTGGTTTTTCTTATGGTTTAAATTACACTCACTGGCACTGATAATAGAGTTACTGAAAGTTTGGGAGTTAAGAGCTGATAGGTCAGTGGTCCAAGCCCCTCGTGGATGACCCCCTCCCTCTGGGACAGGGGCAGGTCTGGGCTCTTGCACCAAATGCTCATTGTGGCTGCCAGAATTTGTGGGCAGCTCATTTAGTTTACAGCCAGGGTTAAGTCCTTGATTCACACATCAAGGATAACAACCCTTTATTTCTCCTGCCCCAATAACAAGGAGACTGGGAATCCAACACCAGCCAAAAGTGATCATTTCGGCAAGCAACCCAACCTATTTCCAACATACTGTAAAATCCACATGCAGCCTCATACACAAAACCTTGCAAGAAAATCTTCCTGAGGGGGTCTGAAGCACCTGCTGCTGGAGGGAAGGTGGGAGCTGTGGGTTGGGATTGAGGAGCAGCATGAGGAGAAGGGACCTGTGAGTTGGGATTGAGGGGCACTGGGAATAGGAGGGGCCTGTGGGTTGGGATTGAGGGGCACTGGGAATAGGAGGGGGCTGTGGGTTGGGATTGAGGGGCACTGGGAATAGGAGGGGGCTGTGGGTTGGGACAGAGGAGAAGGGTGAAGAGGAGCAGGCTCTGGTTGGGAGTGAGGAGCAATGAGCATAGGAGGGACTGAGGGTTGGGTCTGAGGGGCACTGGGAGTACAGAGGACATGGGTTTGGGCTGAAGAGCATCCTCATTTGAGGATCCAGCAGGACAGGGAAAGGCGCAGGTGATTCTAATTCCTTAGGGATATTCTGTGTGTTTGTGTGTGCAGGGGAGGAACATGCTCTATGCCCAGAGGACTTTATTCCTCCAGCCTGCAAGGACAGAGGGGATGTCAAGGAGTTGCTCCTTCAATCCCCCCCCCCCAAGGCCCTTCTTAGGAAAGGCAAAATCCTGAAGAGAAAGAGTAACACCAAAGAAGACTCCAGAAAGTCAGATTTTTACAATCACAGCGAGTAGTTTATCACCTGACCAGGGACTTGAACCCTGGACCCTCAGATTAAAAGTGTGATACTCTGCCAACTGAGCTAGCCAGGCTCACACAGGAAAAGTGCCACTTGGTGCAGAGGTGAAGCTAGTCAAGAAAAAGCGAGACGGACACAATAGGGGAAACCTGCTGCTCTCTCTCTCTTCCCAGCCCTGGCCTGGCCTGGTATTAGTGCTGGTTAAAAAGATGGGAAAATATCAGCATCTACCAGCCTTTCATAGCTGTACAAGACTCAGGCACAATACAGAGGTGCCCATCTGCAAGTGCCGAATGGTTGGATTGGCTAATGCAGCCTGTAGACGTCCAGGGCACACTGGGATATAGAGCCAAGTGTCCATCACCATCATCATTTTGAAGGGATAATGATAATGATGGGAAGGTTCACAACTGACTCAGTAATTGCATACAAAGGTGCACGTCTGGCAGTTACATTGGGAAATTCTGGCTCCTTCTCAGGCTCAGGTTGGCCACCCCCGTCTAGATGTAGAAGTTACAACATTTAAACTTGAAAGAGGGGCCAATTTCCCCATCATTTCACACCTTTACATCCAAACACGATGACTTTCTGAATGAACCCTCCTCGTCCAGACCAGCAGCAGGCTGAGCAGGCCAACGGCATAAGATCAACATTTTAATTTAATTTTAAATGAAGCTTCTTAAACATTTTGAAAACCTTGTTTATTTTATAATACACTAGTTTAGTTATATAATATATAGACTTGTAGAGAGACCTTCTAAAAAACATTAAAATGTATTACCGGCACCCGAAACCTTAAATTAGAGTGAATAAATGAAGACTTGGCACACCGCTTCTGAAAGGTTGCCAACCCCTGGGCTGGAGGAACCTAGAGAGTACATTTCTAATCTACATTTCTATTTGTTTGGTTTTGTAGGTTAAATTAATGCAGCCTCTGGTCCACTCTCTCGCAAGGGTGTAATGTTGCTGTGCACAATGAGAAATCTTGGGAAAGATTGAAATGAAATGGAAGCAGCATATGGTGGCAGAACCTAAGGAATTAAAAGCCCATTGATTCTTATGTGTGTGCACTGCCTCTGAACCAGACATGTAATTTTTCTCGTTTTGTGGCAGCAGCCAGTAAAATATTTAAATATCTATCAGGGATGGTCTAGACAGTATTTGGTCCTGCCATGAGGGCAGGGGACTGGACTCGATGACCTCTCGAGGTCCCTTCCCGTCCTAGAGTCTATGAATCTATGAAACTCTGGCTTTTCCTGAATGCTGTAGACTGTGAGTTCCTGGGAAAGGGCAGGGGGAGAGGGAGCATGAGGAGAAAGGCAGAGACACTGGAGAAGAATAATGGGAGGAGAAGAGACAGAGAACACAGAGAGACAATCAATGATTGAAGATGTCCCAACTAGATCTTGCTCCTCACAGATGTTCAGAAAGCTGGGTAGTTGTAGGTTTCAAATATTAAAGGGATCTCCACATACCTGATCTCTCTCTCCTGGCTCCCATTTTAGTATTTTTATTTTGAAATGTTTGGCTTACCCTGATCTTCTCTTTCCCTAACTGTACTGCAAGTTGGATGGGATTTTTTGTTGTTTTTATGCTTCCCTTTTGTTCATATCAATATAATTGTAACAGCAAAGGAATCTGTAGGAGCAAAAACTGACTCAAAACTTTATTTCCCCATCATGCAGGAACAGGGTACAAACAGCTCACGCAGCTGGAATCATCACATGGAAGCCAGGGGATGGGAGATGCAGGTTTCCAAGTGTTCTGTCTTCTCAGATGACACATTCCAGCCCCTTGTAGTCCTCCCTCCTGTGACACCTGCTGGGCTTTGACACATTTATTGTCTCATTCTATTGATAATGTGATTGTAACACAACGTGACTGAAATTAAACCACTTCCAGACAAGGAACCAACAAAAGAGAAAAGTCATTATTACACTGGCTGGGAATTAAAGCCAGGTCAACTGTTTGGAAGGCAGCTATGCTCCCCCCTATACCACCAACACAGCTGGCAGGAGCAGCTTTCTTGCAGGCTACGTGTGCTGGCAAAGGGGGTTACACGTGACCATGGAGCTAGTAAGCAGGGTGGATGGGCTGGAAGCCGCCTGACAGCTGGGAGCAGAGTTAGGGGGCAAAGATGAAAACAGATCTCATTGGGAGCTGGCCCCACACCCAACCTGCCTCTAGGAGAGGGGAACTGAAGCTCAACTTCAATCATAGAAAACTCTTCCCTAAGAAGGAAGGGGACGGCTTGTTTTAAAGACAAGGTTTGTGGGTTTTGCCCACTACATACAGAGGGGCTGGATAGTGCTGAGTCCAGACAAGACTCTGGTAGGATAAGGAAGAAATTCAGGCTGCCAGTGAGCTGAAGGAGGGAGATGATATTTTGACAGTGATGGACACCTCATCTTAAAGGCCTTTGTCTGCCTCCATCTAGTGACTGTTTGGCACAGGAATGCAGCCCCCACTCCTGGGTGTCTCCTGTGGAAATAATGTTTCTGTGCAAAACACAAAAGCTTTTAACAGAAAGGAGGGAAAGGAAATGGCCATGCAGTGCGACAGGAATGTAAGGAATGAAACAGCAGATACTTCTCCTAGGTGCATTGACTTTGAACCTTGTTGTTTGCCGTGTTGTTATATCCCTGTTGTTCCTGGACATGAGAGGTGGGGCAGGGAGGTGGGGCTCACATATCGTCTTTCAAAGGACCAAGGAAGGGAGGTTATTTACTCCTTCTCATAACACAAGAACTAGGAGGAGTCACCAAATGAAATGAATAGGCTACAGGTTTGAAACGAAGTATTTCTTCGCACAACGCACAGTTAACCTGGGGAACCCTTTACCAGAAGATCTTGTGAAAGCCAAGACTAGAACAGAGTTCAAAAAAGAACTAGAGAAGTGCACAGAGGATAGGTTCCTCGATGGCTATTAGCCAGGATGGGCAGGGATGGTGTCCCTCGCCATTGCTTTCCAGAAGCTGGGAATGAGCAACAGGAGAACCACAGAGCAATGACAAAGCCAGGCTGTCATGGACGAGTAGTTAAGGGGATGCACTAAAAATCCAGTGGAGTCATCCCCCTCCTCTCCACCCCCAAGCAGCTTTGAATCTTGATGACTCTGAAATTCCACTGCCTCAGCATCCTCAACCCCCACTGGAGGCCAGTGTAGAGTCTTTAGATCCCTGTTCATATTTCATACTCCAGCTGATGCACCATTCCTGCCCAGCAACTCACCGTCTGCCCCAGGAGAACCAGCTGGTGGGCTGCACCCACAGGCAGACAACTTATACTGCTCCCCTCAGAGCAGCAGCCGCAGCAGTTGGCAGCTAATCCCCACCTAAGGCTTTGGGGAAGGAGATGGGGATCACGTGTTATTTCTTTCGTACATCGAGTCTCACTGTGTTTGAACATATTTCTCTCTAACTCTGATATAAATTTAGAGCCCTCCCCCATTTCGGCTTTGTAAGAGCCTCATTTCTGTACATAAAACATAAGAACAACCATACTGAGTCAGACCAATGGTCCATCCTGCCAAGTGTCCTATCTCCCAAGAGTGGTCAAAGCCAGATGCTTTAGCGGGAATTAACAGAACACGTAATCATGAAGTGATCCATCCCATTGCCCATTCCTGGCGTCTTTACAGATGTGAACACAAAGAGACACTTGCAGCTACTTAGAATCAGAGAAGATTAGGGTTGAAAGAAACCTCAGGAGGTATCTAGTCCAACCCCCTACTCAAAGCAGGACCAATCCCCAACTAAATCATCCCAGTCAGGGCTCTGTCAAGCCGGGCCTTACAAACCTCTAAGGATGGAGATTGTACCACCTCCCTAGGGAACCCATTCCAATACTTCACCACCCTCCTAGTGAAACAGTTTTTCCTAATATCCAACCTAGACCTCCCCCACTACAACTTGAGACCATTGCTCCTTGTTCTGTCATCTGCCACCACTGAGAACAGCCGAGCTCCATCCTCTTTGGACCCCGCTTCAGGTAGTTGAAGGTTGCTCTCAAATCCCCACCTCACTCTTCTCTTCTGCAGACTAAATAACTCCAGTTCCCTCACCCTCTCTTCATAAATCATATGCCTAGATCTCCTAATAATTTTTGTTGTCTTCCGCTGAACACTCTCCAATTTGTCCACATCCTTTCTGTAGCGTGCGCGGGGGGGGGGGGGGGACTGGATGCAGTACTCCAGATGTGGCCACATCAGTGCCAAATAGAAGGGAATAATCACTTCCTTTGATCTGCTGGCAACATTCCTACTAATGCTGCCCAATATGCTGTTAACCTTCCTGGCAACAAGGGCACATTATTGACTCATATCCAGCTTCTTGTCCACTGTAATCCCCAGCTCCTTTTCTGCAGAACTGCCACTTAGCCAGTCTGTCCCCAGCCTGTAGCGGTGCATGGGACTCTTCCATCCTAGAGAGTAGGAATCTCCACTTGTCCTTGTGGAGAACAAGAAACCTCATCAGATTTCTTTTGGCCCAATTCGCCAATGTGTCTAGGTCACTCTGGACCCAAACCCTACCCTCCAGCGCTTGGATTCTTTATGTGCTTTCACAGAGCGAAGAGCACATGTTCCATGATTTCATAGGGCAGAGTTTTATGCTATAGGGAGCTTTCCCTGTGTGGATCAACATAGACGCACATTGTGACCCTTCTCAGGGTGCTGAGGGCCGTGAGTCTCCTTGTGGCCACCTGCCACAAAGAATAGGGACTTTTGCATTTGGCAGCTGGATGTCAGTGACCAAACTCACCAGCCTGTTAGGCAGTCAAGCACCCTCCTCTGAGCGACAGCAACCTTAACAGTTGACAATAAAGACACCTTAACCCCTCAGTTCCTTCAATGTGTCCCCCTCTGGGGTCCAGCTCCAATCACCAGATACTCAGGGTATGTCTATCCTATCTGCTGAATTAGCGGGCAGCGATCGATCCAGCGGGGGGGTTGATCTATCGCGTCTAGTGTAGATGCAATAAAATCGATCCTCAAGTACTCTTCTGTCGACCACTGTACTCCAGCTCGGTGAGAGGCACAGGCGGAGTCTACAGGGGAGCTGCAGCAGTTGACTCACCGCGATGAAGACACCATGGTAAGTCGATCTAAGTACATCGACTTCAGCTACATTATTCATGTAGCTGAAGTTGCGTAACTTAGATTGATTCCCTCTCCTAGAGTAGACCAGGGCTCAGAAAAATCCCAGATCCTCTCTGCCCGAAGCAATGGTACATCCCAGGTTACCAGTTTTACTGTAGCCCACTGCTACTGGATCACACATAGCACTTGAGCACAGTTATTGAACAAAGGGAAATTTCTTTAACAAGGGACAGAGATTTAAACAAACAAATGTGAATGATGGAAACCAACTGTTACCAACAAAAAATCACAAAATGCAACCTACACTTTTGAATAGTTACCTTTCCTACCTAAGTAGATTGAAGTGTGAGGTGACAGTCTATTGCAGTGACTGCTAGTCCCTAGGAGCCAGAGCCCTGCCTTTCTTGAAGCACCACTGATCATTAGTGATCTCCTTGGTGAATGGACCTAGAGTGTTTCTCTCCACCCTGTTATAAAATGAATCAGTCTTTTGTGTATATTCACAGAAAGGACCATTTCCTCATTGTCATATTGTCGTTTACACTTCCACAGGGTTTCGATGTCTATAATTTGTCTTTGATAGTTTTCCATTGGCTTTTCTGGGCTGGTGCAAAGGTTGACAATGCAACAACACATCACATAACTGGCTAGCAAGGGACGGGTGACAATTCCTCCCACTTGAATGGGCCATTCCCAACAAGACCTTTGATTGGGGTGACTCACTTTCATGACAATACCATATGGGCATAATTTTCCATATACTTACATGACTCCTTCAATAGGACTCATACACACCTCTTGCAGTGATCAGGAGTAACAATAATTTACAAGCTTTCAGTAGAGATCTCACTGCTATGCTTCCTGGATAAATATCATAAAAATCAGTGCATTAGGTGTGATGAGTTTGTCAGGTCTGAGGCAGGAGTTTCTTGTGAATTACTTTGACCTCTCTGCCAATTGGCACCAAAGAGCATTTATCACACATGCACTGAGCTACACAGTCACACTCTGATAGAACAGAAAGGCCAACACAAAAAATAGAGAAAGGAACAATCAAATACTAAAATGACAATGGTTGGAACTCAACATTTCTCTCAGTCTTTGGACTGATGGGTACTAAGAGCTTTTCCCTCAGTTGAACCAGGTGATCGGACAGCTGGCTCAGCCCTCCATACTAGCAGATTTCTCACATATAGGGAGATGGGTCAAAACTGGAATTGATGTCATGACTCGCTTCCCAGAGGGGATCAATCTGTCTAAGGCTATGTTTACCCTTCAAACACTGGAAATATTCTTCTGACAACGTAACACTGTCTACACTGGGGCTTTGGTCACATTAACTACTTTTCTCAGTGGAGTGGATTTTTCACACCCCTGAGAGATGTGGCCATGTCAACACAGCTTTTCAGTGTAGACCAGCCTCTAGATGGCTTTTAGATATGAAAGGCAATGGACTTCAGCCTTTTCCTTGGTATTGATGGTTGACAACTGCAGCTTTCCTACCTGCTGGACACATCCTATGACAGATGTCAGGCCTTTCCTTTGCAAATTAGAGAAGTGGGGAAGTCAGTGACACTTACAGTGTAAGTGGGTAAAAACTTAAGGAGACAAGTTGTCTGAGTAGTTTTCCTTTTAATAGAAATTGACTTTGAAGCTAAGCAAAATATGCTCTATCTGAAATACAAAAAAATAAAACCTATACAGACCCAATATCCTCTTATACACTCTTTCTAACACCTATTCTCCCATCCCAACCTTTGGAGTGAGGTTTTCTACCAGGTTTACACTACAGGGGGTAAATTAAATCAAATTAACTTTTGAAGATTAACCATCATTTCCTGTACAACTAAAAAAAGAAAAAAAAACACAAGACAACTTTCAGTTTTCCAAAATAATTCAGATCATCAAATAACTTGTCTCTTACTCTAACCAATAACATCACCTATGATTTCATTTTCACTAGTAACACTAATATATTCAAAGATCACAAATTCTGGTCACATATGTTAGTTTTCTTTTAATCCCCATTGCCAACAACTGAACCTTGGCTCAAGTTGTGGTTTGTCCCAACACTTCTGTGAGTTCATATATCTCTGGTTCCTCTGCCAGGCGTGTTGGTGGAAGGGGTCTCCTATGTGGGAATGTTAGCATCATGAGGAAAAATACCTCTCTTTTCACACTTTAAATCTTTCAAAGTAGTAGGAAGTAGGGGAGAAGTGATACAAATGCAGACAACACAGGAGAAAACTGTCCGGGCTACACTAAAGACATTTATCGGTATAATTATTGCTCAGGGGTGTGAAAAATCGATATAGCTGAGCAACATAGTTACACATCTCTAATCTCCTATGTAAATAGCGCTACATCAGCAGGAGAGCTTCTCCTGCCAACATAGCCATCTGAGACAATATTGATTTAAACAATCGAACTACACTGTGATCATATGCACTTCCTTCAGTTAGTCGGGGGTCTGCTGTTGTTCACAATTTCCAAGTGGAGATTTTAGATCACTGCTGTGTCTTTGTTAGCATGGCCAGTAAATTGGAGAGTTCTCTTTTACTGACAGAACTGAACTTGAACTTTCTCCATATCATCATGGAAGGATGGGGAAAAAGCAAAGCTGAAGTGAGAAATGATGACTTTAGCAAATGGTCATTTGTCTTAAACTCTCCAATAAATCTGAGCTGAACTAATATCTAATTGTGTGACCACACAGCCATCAAGAAAGATAGAAACCCAGATCACAGAGAGATAAAATACATGACAATGAACGTGTAAACTGAAATTCCAGAGCAGATTACATCTAATTATTTAGAATCAGGACAAGAGATTCTCCCATCACATTCTCCTCTGAACCATTCAAACATATTTCAGTGAGTAACTGTCTCAATAGTCAGTTATGTTATTTACAACATGTTTAGTATCCTAGCATTGCCATAATGGGGGAAAAAACAGCCACCTTGCCAGAATTGGCTTTACCAATAGATGGAACCTGGGATTTAAACTCGAAATGATCACACTGCGATTAGGATCCATTTGAATTCCCCTTCCTGGTCTTTGATACTTTTCTCACCAGTCATAGCAACTCTGGCATAGGATTAAATAAGTCAAAGCATCATCTCCAAGCACAGACAACTGAGAACTCTTCATCACATGACACTTTGAGAAGTGGAGGGGTAGAATGTGATGACGATAAACTCTGCCTGGTTCAGACAAAAGGTAACAGTTCTGCCATGATGGGGAAGGAGGGAATCTCTGAGTCACCCCATCTCCTTCCAAGTATCAGAGGAGTAGCTCTGTTAGGGTACATCTATACTTACCAGCCGGGTCGACGGGTAGCATTCGACTTCTTGGAGTTCGAACTATCGCATCTAATCTAGATGCGATAGTTCGAACTCCGAACGCGCTCCCGTCGACTCCGGAACTCCACCACCGCAAACGGTGGTGGCGGAGTCGATGGGGGAGCCGCGGACTTTGATCCCGCGGCGTCTGGACAGGTAAGAAGTTCCCCCCCCCCCACAAGTGTAGAGCGGGCCTTAGTCTGGATCTGCAAAATGTGACAAAGAGTCCTGTGGCACCTTGTAGACTAACAGACATATGGGTGCATGAGCTTTCGTGGGTGAATCCCCACTTTGTCAGATGCATGTAGTGGAAATTTCCAGAGGCGGGTGTAAATATGCAGGCAAGAATCAGTCTAGAGATAACAAGGTTAGTTAAATCAGGGAGGATGGGCCCCTCTTCTAGCAGTTGAGGTGTGAACACAAAGGGAGGAGAAACTGGTTCTGTAGTTGGCTAGCCAGGGACAGTCTTTGTTTAGTCCTGAGCTGATGGTGTTAAATTTGCAGATGAACTGAAGCTCAGCAGTTTCTCTTTGAAGTCTGGCCCTGAAGTATTTTTGCTGCAGGATGGCACTTTTAAATCTGCTATTGTGTGTCCAGGGAGGTTGAAGTGTTCTCCTACAGGTTTTTGTACATTGCTTATGCTCCAGTACGTATTTTAGTCTATAAGGTGCCACAGGACTCTGTCGCTTTTTACATCTCCTTCCAGTATCACAGAGGCTGAAATGACAATTTTTTCCTGCCCCTGCTCTTCATTTAAATGTAATATGAAAAGTTCCCATGATAACTGCTCTTCAGCACAACACGAGAACAACTGGCAATGATACAATCTGTAACACTGGTGACTCTAACAATAACTTTGCAATAGGAGGAATGGTATAAATGTGACGCTCCCTGGTTCCTGATAGGAAGGGCACACTAGAATTACTTATGGGAGAATGGAGTTGATAGAAAGGATAAATGAGTCCACCTCAAAGAGGTCAAACTGCAAAATGCAAAAATAGGCCACTCACTCATCTGGACAAGCTGAGGGATATCGGTGCTTCAAACGGCTTGTAAAAGTGGGAATCAGGAAAGTATTAAAGTAGTGATAGCCCTAGAGGTTTTTATGGTGTTGATCCCCCTTGCAGATTCTCTGATGGCTCACATGGGCTCAGTGGCAAGACAAGGTTTTCCCACACTCACTGCTTCCATTGGGTCGCATACCTGTGTGGATTCTCTGATGGCAATTAAGCTGCTGGCGGTGAATGAAGTTTTTTCCACAATCACTGCATACATAGGACCTCTCTCCTGTGTGGATTCTGAGATGGGTAAGAAGGTGTGATCTGTGATTGAAGGTTTTCCCACACTCACTGCATACATAGGGCCTCTCTCCTGTGTGGATTCTCTGATGCCCAGTAAGGTTTGAGCTGCGAGTGAAGCTTTTCCCACACTCACTGCATTCATAGGGCTTCTCCCCTGTGTGGAGTCTCTTATGAACAACAAGATGTGATCTGTAAGTGAATGTTTTCCCACACTCCCTGCATTCAAAGGGCCTCTCCCCTGTGTGGATTCTCTGATGTTGAGAAAGGACTGAGCTGATAGAGAAGCTTTTTCCACACTCACTGCATTCATAGGGCCTGTTCCCTGTGTGGATTCTCTGATGTTTAGAAAGGTCTGAGCTGGTAAAGCTTTTCCCACACTCACTGCATTCATAGGGCCTGTTCCCTGTGTGGATTCTCTGATGTTGAGAAAGGACTGAGCTGCTAGTGAAGGTTTTCCCACACTCACTGCATTCATAGGGTCTCTTCCCTGTATGGATTATCTGATGTTTAGAAAGGTCTGAGCTGGTAAAGCTTTTCCCACACTCACAGCATTCATAGGGCCTCTCCCCTGTGTGGATTCTCTGATGTTTAGAAAGGCCTGAGCTGCTAGTGAAGCTTTTCCCACACTCACTGCATTCATAGGGCCTCTCCCCTGTGTGGAGTCTCTTATGAACAACAAGATTTGATCTGTAAGTGAAGGTTTTTCCACACTCAGTGCATGTATTTTTCCTCTTTCCGCTCAGGATTTCCTGCTGGGTTGTGGTTTCCTTGACGCTCTTCTGAGTTCCCCGACAGGAAATAAATTTACTCACTTTCTCCTCTGGCTGGTTTCCTTGCTCTCTTTCTGGTCTGTGCTGAATCTCACCGGATTTTCCCTGCTTATGACTCCTGGACACATTCCTTTTCGATCTTTGCGATAATTCTCTGTGTTTAGCCACTTGCTCAACGTTTTCCTGCTGAGAATTCTGCTCCTCTTTCTCACATACCATTGCGTCACCTGCTGTGATAAGAGACAGAAACCTCAAACAGGGATGGAAAGGGGAAGGCCAAACCAATACAAGTGCTTGAGAGAGGTCAAATAAAAACAAGAACTGAACTCCCCCAAACTCTTCCCTAAATAGGAGAGAGGAGGGGATCAATTTGGCCCTCACATCCCATCCAAATTCACAGGGGGAAGGGAGGAAGGTACTGCCTGGTGTCTGCTAGGGTCTATAGGAAGCCATGAGCTATATTTACCTTGAGGATACGACCCCTGCTAGGGACAATAATGAGCTGAGAAACCTTCCAAGGGCTTTGTAGGGCATCCCAGATGTTTCCTTCAGGCACTTACAGATTCTGAGTTGGTTTAATCTTTCCTCACCTGTGCAGGGAACTCTCAGGATCTCTCTTTCCTCTGAACCCTGGAGGTCTGGGACCCATGGCTCTTCCCCTTGTTCCAGCTGGGAGATTATATGAGGTTTGGAAACTGGAAACCCTGCTCAGATGAAAGAAAACAAAGGAGTTCAGCTGATTTCATATGACTGTGTCATAAAAAACACTATTAATTTAACTTCAGTGCTTACTGTGACCCAGTGTGCCTGGGGCAGTCCACACTGAAAATGGCAAGATCAGGGCAGGCTGAAAAAGGGAGAGCAGATGCTCCCAAAACTGGTGGTTAACACAGAAGTTAAATTCACCGATCAGTCACCAACTGTGCTTCTGATCCCCCACACTGGTTATCGAGAAACTGAAAAAAGACATCACACGGCCCCCTTTACTGCATTCCAGTTCTCTGACTCCTAATCAGCATCTAGGTCCGGCACAGTGAGAAGTTATTTAAAAACTCTGCTCACATAAACAAAATGTTCTTCTGACCCCAGAGTCAGCCACATTACCAGGTCTGTATAGGTTTGGATCTTACCCAGAATACTATGATGCCAGCCAATCCTTAGCATCTAAACTAAAGGTTTATAAGCAAGAAAGCATCTAAACTAAAGGTTTATTATAAAAGAAGGAAAGAAAAAGGAAGTTGTTAAAATGGGAAAACAATGAGATACATTCAGAAATCTATATATCTGGTTCTTAGCAGTATTGGTGAGTTTCTGGCTTGAAAGGCTCTTTGGTAATGATTTTTTGCCCCAGATCCCTAAGTGGCCCCCTCAAGGATTGAACTCACAATACTGGGTTTAGCAGGTCAATGCTCAAACCACTGAGCTATCCCTCCCCCCACATCATTCAGTCCTTTGTTCCAGGCTTCAGTTTGTAGAGAAGTTGCTCCAGAGGTAGGAAGAGGGACTAAAGACAAAATGGAGATGATGCAGCTGCCCTTTATATTCCTTTTGCCAAGTGGCTTCTACTTCCTGTGTCCCAAACAAGCTTCACAGCACATGGCATGGAAAAGCCTTGGAGGTCTCAGTACACAGGCATATCCCTGCATGTCTTGCTGACTCAATAGGTGTCTCCCCTTGATCCTTTCAATGGGTTCATTGTACAGCTGACGACTCCGGATGGGCCATTGAACAGGCTGGGCAGCGCTGATGCCAATATGTTTGGGGGTGTCACTCAGAAACACTACACAAGTCTGGAATACAGATATACCCTACATATCTATAACTCACAATACAAAGATAGAAATAAGATTATCAAACTTGGAAAATCATAACATTTTCATTGACACCTTACATGGCATATCTAGCACGATTCATTGCAATTTCATCATATTGGTATTTATAATAAAATAATAATAATAATAATATAAAGTGTCTCTCAATTCCATACAGTGTCACTTAATAAACCAGTGAATTCCCAGGACCGGTTCCCCAGGTGTTTGAAGATGCCGAACACCTTGCTTGTGAGGGACTGAAATACCCACATATATGTTGGGAACACACAGACAGACACTGTGCAAGTCTGTGCCCCTATGTTCACTCTTCTAGAAAATTATGATCAATTTTGTTCATAGTATGTGTCAGGGCTGAATCTCCACTCTGTCACTCCGAGTGCAGAAAGTGGGGGCCCGCCAGGATTCTAAAAATTATTTTGTGCAACTCTAGGCTTGTATTAAACCCCCAAAGTTACAGCTTTTCTCTGACCTTGGCTTGGTAAATGCTGCCACCACCCAAATGCAAAAAAACCCCAAATCCTTGGACCCAGGAAGGAGCACTTGAGAATTCTTCCCTCTAGGGTACCCTCAAGCCCTTTCACCTCCCCTCCGGGAAAGAGCTGAGAAAGAAAACAAAGGATATTAGCTACCAGCTAATCAAACAACATGCACAAACCTCTTAGGACACCAAAAATCCAACCCTGTTCTTAAAAGAGGTAAATTTTATTAAAATTGAAAAGGAAAACAGTACATCTGGAACTTAGGCTTTTGCTAGATCTTAAAAGAAACAATTGTTGTAAGCACCCAAAATAGCTTTCTTGGGGGTTCAGCTTAAAGCTTAGAAGCAAACAAAAGCATCTGGGATAGCACAGAGGAGCTCCAAAAGCCAAAATAAAAAATATAAACCTGATTGTGTTTGTCTAAACTTCCCTGTCCAAATCATTTCTTCTAGGGATGGAAGATGAATTTTCAAACCTGCTTCAAGCCACACACAGCATTGCTACTCCGTGTCGCCTTCTCCAGAGAACAACAGACAAAGGGAAAGTTACTGTCCCATTTTAAAAAGTTCTAGTCTTTCCATTGGCTCTTTTGGTCAGGTGCCCACTCCTTTTCTTTTACCTATGGCCTTGTTAACCCTTTACAGGTAAAGCAAGCAGAGAAGTCACACCAACAAGGATTTTACAGCAATGTGGCTGGCTGGGTGTTTATAAAAGGGAGATCCCTCTTCTCCCCTTCATTTATCACTGTATGGCTTGTGAGGTAACATTTGAAAAGACATAATCTACTGAATATCCTCCTTAAAACGTGTAGCAACACTGTATGTAAAGTTATGAGATTTTACAGTATGATATTACTGAAAAAGTTGCAACCCTAACCCCAAGTTCCTCAGAGACAGCAAGGCAAACAGCTGGTCAAATAGCCATTCTCCAGGAGAGGGAAGGTGTGAAGAAGACATTTACATTCCATCACAGGGACCACTTGAAGCTCATATCTACGAGAGCCTGTCACCATGACTCAGCTGAGAACTAGATTTGTTTCTAGTACAAAGGACTGAATTATAAAGAGAGGTGAGGAAAATGCATGAGACTCTCTCTCTCTCTCCCCCCTTTCCCTCTGCTCATGACAACTCCTGAAGAACTGAATGTGGGCAGCAGGGGCAGGTTAGAAGGATTCCCGGCTGAAAGGAAAACCAGCCTGTCTCAGCAGATGGTGAGAGAAACATTTGTTTTAAATCATTTTAGCTGGTTAACTTAGACATTAGTTTGTGTTTTATCTTCCACTTCTTTCGTAAACAATTCTGACTTTTATGCCTCATTACTTGTAGTCACTGAAAATCTTTTTTTTTCCCTTCAGTAGTTAACAATCTTGATTTATTGTTTTATCTAACCAGCGTGGTTGGATTAAAGTGTGTTGGAAACTCCATTTGGAATAACAAGGCTGGTGCATGTCATTTTCCATTGATGAAATAACAGATTTCATATGAGCTCCCACTGTTCAGTAGTGTGCTGGACAGGACAAGATGCACATTTCTGGGGGATGTCTGGGAGCAGAGAATTTTCTGGGGTTCTCCTGTGGGGTACTGTAATTCGGGAGTTGCTGACTAGCAGCACTCAAAACTGTGTAGCTGGGAGCGAGTTACATGCTGGAGACTGCGTGTTACCTGCCCAGGAGTGGCTGCTCTCACAGTAGAGCAGTGTAAAAGGCACCCCGGCCTGGGGAACTGAGGGGACACAGCTGTTCAACACTCCAGACTGTACTGTGCTTAATGTCATAGACACTCAATTTCAAAGTCTCCTAAAACACATAGAAAGTAAATCCATGTCCCAGAAATCGAAGTCTCCAGAGAGAGGGCAAGTCTCCCTGGCTCTGCTTCTTGCTGACAGACAGGTCCAGAGACAAAGAGAGAGTCCCGGGGAAGCTGGAAACATAAGTGTGGGGCTCAGTGGAGAAAGGGGAGAGGAAGGGCAGGGATATTACTGAATGCAGCATCTCAGCACTACTAAATGTCAGGATAACACATAGTGCAGCCCACTGGAAAACATAATCCCAAATATACATATAAAATGATGGGGTCTAAATTAGTTATTTCCATTGATTTATATAAGGGCAATAAGATATTCTCTGTATTATTGTCTATCCCTTTTAAAATAATTCCTAACATCCTGTTTGCTTTTTTGACTTCCGCTGCACACTGCTGGATGTCTTCAGAGAACTATCCACAATGACAAAAAGATCTTTTTCCTGATCAGCTGTAGCTAAATTTGCCCTCATCATATTGTATGTATAGTTGGGGTCGTTTTTCCAATGTGCATTACTTTACATTTATCCACGTTAAATTTCATTTGCCATTTTGTTGCCAAATCACTTAGTTTTGTGAGATCTTTTTGAAGTTCTTCACAGTCTGCTTTGGTCTTAACTATCTTGAGCAGTTTAGTAACATCTGCAAACTTTGCCACCTCACTGTTTACCCCTTTCTCCAGATCATTTATGAATAAGTTGAATAGGATTGGTCCTAGGACTGACCCTTGGGGAACACCACTAGTTACTCCTCTTCATTCTGAAAATTTACCATTTATTCCTACCCTTTGTTCCCTGTCTTTTAACTAGTTCTCAATCCATGAAAAGATCTTCCCTCTTATCCCATGATAACTTCATTTATGTAAGAGCCTTTGGTGAGAGACCTCGTCAAAGGCTTTCTGGAAATCTAAGTACACTATGTCCACTGGATCCCCCTTGTCCACATGTTTGTTGACACCTTCAAAGAACTCACTGCTTGCATCCGAAGAAGTGGGTGTTCACCCACGAAAGCTCATGCTACAAAACATCTGTTAGTCTATAAGGTGCCACAGGATTCTTTGCTGCTTTCAAAGAATTCTAACAGACTAGTAAGACATGATTTCCCTTTACAGAAACTATGTTGACTTTTGCCCAACAATTTTTGTTCTTCTATGTGCCTGACAATTTTATTCTTTACTATTGTTTCAACTAATTTGCCTGGCACAGACATTAGACTTACCGGTCTGTAATTGCCAGGATCACCTCTAGAACCCTTTTTAAATATTGGCGTTACATTAGCAATCTTCCAGTCATTGGGTACAGAAGCTGATTTAAAGGACAGGTTACAAACCATAGCTAATAGTTCCCCAATTTCACATTTGAGTTCCTTCAGAACTCATCGGTAAATACCATCTGGTTCCGGTGACTTGTTACAGTTAAATTTATTAATTAGTTCCAAAACCTCTAATGACACTTCAAGCTGTGGCAATTCCTCAGATTTGTCACCCACAAAAGGTTTGGGAATCTCCCTAACATCCTCAGCCACGAAGACTGAAGCAAAGAATGCATTTAGTTTCTCCTCAGTGACTTTATCGTCTTTAAGGGCTCCTTTTGTATCTCAATCGTCCAGGGGTCCCACTGGTTGTTTAGCAGCTTCCTGCTTTTGATGTACTTAGAAAACATTTTGTTATTACCTTCTGAGTTTTTGGCTAGCTGTTCCTCAAACTCCTTTTTGGCTTTTCTTATTACATTTTTACACTTAATTTGGCAGTACTTATGCTCCCTTCTATATACATCTCACTAGAATTTGACTTCCACTTTTTAAAAGATGCCTTTTTATCTCTCACTGCTTCTTTTACATGGTTAAGCCAAGCCACAGTGGCTCTTTTTAGTTCTTTTGCTGTGTTTTTTTAATTTGGGGTATACATTTAAGTTGGGCCTCTAATATTGTGTCTTTGAAAAGTGTCCATGCAGCTTGCAGGGATTTCACTCTAGTCACTGTACCTTTTAATTTCTGTTTAACTAACCCCCTCATTTTTGTATAGTTTTCCTTTCTGAAATTAAATGCCACAGTGTTGAGCTGTTCTTCCCACCAGAGGAATGTTAAATGTTGTTATATTATGATCACTATTTCCAAGCGGTCCTGTTATAGTTACCTCTTGGACAAGATCCTGCGCTCCACTCAGGACTAAATGGAGAGTTGCTTCTCCCCTTGCGGGTTCTTGTACCAGCTGCTCCAAGAAACAGTCATTTGAAGTATCGAGAGATTTTGTCTCTGCATTTTGTCCTGAGGTGACGTACCCAGTCAATATGGGGATAATTGAAATCTCCCACTATTATGGAGTTCTTTATTTTGATAGCCTCTCTAATCTCCCTTCGCATTTCATCCTCACTATCACTGTCTTTGACAGGTGGTCGATAATAGATCCTTATTGTTATATTCTTATTAGAGCATGGAATTACTATCCAGAGAGATTCTATGGAACATGCAGTTTCATTTAAGATTTTTACTTCATTTGAGTCTACATTTTCTTTAACATACAGTGCCACTCCCCTCCCCATCCTCCGAGTATGACCTGCTCTGTCCTTCCAATATATTTTGTACCCTGGAATGATTATGTCCCATTGACTGTCCTCACTCCACTAGGTTTCTGTGATGCCTATTATGTCAATATCCTCTTTTAACACGAGGCACTCTAATTCACCCATCTTATTATTTACACTTCTAGCATTTGTGTACACGCACTTTAAAAACTTGTCACTGTTTATTTGTCTGCCCTTTTCTGATGTGTCAGATTCTTTTGTGTGTGAATGCTTCTCGTCTGATCTGGCCCCTACTTTATCCTCTTCCAGCCTCTCTTCCTGACTAAAACTAGAAAAATCTCTATCACTACACTCTCCTCTAAGAGAAGTCTCTGTCCGATCCACGTGCTCCTCTGCAGCCATTGGCTTTCCCCGCATCTCTTAGTTTAAAAACTGCTCTGCAACCTTTTTAATGTTAAGTGCCAGCAGTCTGGATCCACTCTGGTTTAGGTGGAGCCCATCCTTCCTGTATAGGCTCTCCCATCCCCAAAGTTTCCCCAGTTCCTAAAAAATCTAAACCCCATCTCTCTACACCATCATCTCATCCACGCATTGAGACTCCGAAGCTCTGCCTGCCTACCTGGCCCTGCGCGTGGAACTGGGAGCATTTCTGAGAATGCCACCATAGAGGTCCTGGATTTCAGTCTCTTTCCTAGCAGATTAAATTTGGCCTCCAGGACATCTCACTTACCCTTCCCTATGTCATTGGTATCTACATGTACCATGACCACTGGCTCCTCCCCAGCACTACACATAAATCTATCTAGATGCCTTGAGAAATCTGCAACCTACGCACCAGGCAGGCAAGTCACCATACGGCTCTCCTGGTCATCACAAACCCAGATATCCTTGTTTCTAATGATCGAATCTCCCATTACTAACAGCTGCCTTTTCTTAATGACTGGAGTTCCCTCCCCCGGTGAGGTAACCTCAGTGCAAGAGGTTACCCCAACACTATCTGGAAGGAGGGTCCCAACTATGAGAAGCTTTCCCTCTGCTCCCGTTGACTGCTCTCATTCCCTGGGCCTTTCATCCTCCTCAACAGTGCGGGGGCTGTCTGACCGGAGTTGGGACAATTCTATAGTGTCCCGGAAAGCCTCATCAACGTACTTCTCTGTCTCCCTTAGCTCCTCCAGTTCCAACACCCTGGCCTCCAAAGCCTCCACACGGTCTCTGAGGGCCAGGAGCGCCTTGCACCAAATGCCCACATACATACGTGACATAAGAACGGCCGTACCGGGTCAGATCCAAAGGTCCATCTAGCCCAGTATCCTGTCTACCGACAGTGGCCAATGCCAGGTGTCCCAGAGGGAGTGAACCTAACAGGCAATGATCAAGTGATCTCTCTCCTGCCATCCATCTCCATCCTCTGACAAACAGAAGCTAGGGATCCCATTCCTTACCCATCCTGGCTAATAGCCATTGATGGACTTAACCACCATGAATTTATCCAGTTCTCTTTTAAACGCTGTTATAGTCCTAGCCTTCACAACCTCCTCAGGTAAGGAGTTCCACAAGTTGGCTGTGCGCTGCGTGAAGAACTTCCTTTCATTTTCTTTAAACCTGCTGCCTATTAATTTCATCTGGTGACCCCTAGGAAGCTTCTGTTGATTATGCTGCACTTAAACCTCAGTTTTACTTGAGCAAACAGGAGATATCTGACACTGTGCGATACGGCTCCTGTGCTCTGTTCCCAAAGTGTTCTGCAGCAGGGGAGGGTCTCTGGTAGTGTGTGTCTCACTGGCATATTGGGGTGATGCTGAAACTGGTCAGAGTAGAGGTGGCATTGTGGGGCTGGCGTAAACCTTCACTCTCCATTTCCCCTTCCAAGAACCGAGGGGACAGTAACCCTTACCCAGCGAGGTCACATTCGCATAGTTCTCCTGCATGACATCGCAGTAGAGGGCTCTCTGAGCAGGGTCCAGCAGAGCCCACTCTTCCCTGGTGAAATACACAGCCACCTCCTTGAAGGTCACCAGCCCCTGAAAGAGCAAGAGTCCAACACTCAATACCTGCTGCCCCATTCACAGCCCCACTATTTGTGGGGAGAGGAGCCCATCAAAGGGAAGCCCTGGGTGGATTGCAGTCAACAAAGTCCCACCCCCACCCTGCTCAGAGCATCCCAGAAACATCAGAGTGAGGGGACAAAGAGAGCCCCTTATCTCTCCCAGCAGATCCATCACAAACCCACAAGCCACAGACAGATAGAGGAGAGGAGCCCTAGCAGGGACCAGGAGAGCTCCTGGTAGGAAGCCCAACACCCTCCTCATTGTGAGGAGCTGGATATGAAGGGAGGGGAATCTCCCCTAACCCTCACTGGTGGGTGCCCCCTTCATATCTCACAGCAGCCACTGGTTAGTCGGGTCAGGCTCCAGCACTGTGAGTCTGGTCAGTTTTCCCAGCCCCATTCACGTGGGTTATTTTCTGCTCCACAAACTAGAGCATTTCCACCTCCGAACCTCATGGGTCTGTTCCTAGAATCTAGGCCACTTATAAAACAACTCCCAGGAGGTTTGTCACACCCTGCCCTCCCTTTCTCCACCCTGTGTATTTCCTGCCCCGCGCCAACATCCAAACCAGACTGTGTAAACCTTCCCATCTCCGCTGTATTTGCTGTCCCTCTCCCTCCTGTAGGAACCCACCAACCCCCCCGCTCAAAAAAATAATCCCTACCTGAGCTGGCTCCACTGCAGCCATTTCTCTTCCCTGTGTCATGGGAGGATGGGATGAGCTGGAGAAAAACATGGACGTCATTCTGCAGCCCTGGCAGGGTGAGAAGGGCAGTTGTGGAGGTTTCAGAACAGGCTTTAGTTAATTTCACATCACGATTCCCCCAGGCCCCTTCCCTGCAGACAGACATCCTAGACTCTGCCATGCTGGGAACATGCTTGATCTCTTTATTAGAGTGTAGACCTGGCCCCTCCTGTCAGGCTAAGCCCACAGAGATATTTTTAACCTCCCTTCTCCCTCCTCACCCCGTAACAAAGTCTCTGAACACAAGGCTAGAAAAGAGCAGAACCCAAGGAGTCACTGTGGGGGATTCCCTCGGACACTGACCCACCGGCAGTCACACCCCAGCAGGGGAAATGTGGAGTCAGGAACTGGCTTTTCCTCTGTCTGAGTCTTTTCTTGTTCACTGGAAAGTGGTTCTGCCCAGGGATGCTGCAATACATGTGTCTGGGTGGACTAGAGAGCTGGAAATCTCTCCCCCGACTCATTTCTCCCACTGCCTCTTTCAGTCTCTCCTTCCCTGTCCTCTCTCCCTGCCCCTCGGGCTGGGACAGTGCCATTCCTGGTTCTTTGCTCTCCCAGGGCTGGATTTTCTTCTGGCAACTACTAATGGGAGGAGAAATTGGCGGGGAGGGGCTGTTTGTGCCAGTCCCCAGCACTTTCCTGAGCTCTTTCAGTAACCTGGAGTCTGTGGCTCAGAATTTGCATTAACAGGGCCCAGGGCTGCCCTAGGGGGCTAGTACCAGCTGCAGAAAGTCATTACCTGGGCTGGACAGAGAAAAAAGCTTTAATTAAGGTCACATCCCAGGACAGAATCCAGCTGGGGGAGCAGCAGCTGCTAAGCCTGGTCTCCCAGATCACAATGGAGGCTGCAGTGTCTGACCCAGGAAGCTGAACCCCAATGTCCTGAGCAGAGAGGGACAGAGCGTTTGAGCAGCTTCCCTCCATTAGCTCTCTGGGGAGAGCAGCTAATGAGAGCCCCTCCTCACAGGGAGAACTGCTGATCTCAGTCGCCCCACTGTCCATTCGGAGTCACTCCTTGTCTTTCCATGCAGTGACTCTGGATTAACAATGGTCTCAATGAAACCAGATTTCAGAAAGGAGGAGTCCAGAATGCTGTGGAAGAGACCATTGTGTGGCATTTCTAGCCCCCTTCCCACCTGCCTCACCCATCAGATCTAGTATAAGGACTCGGGGCACAAATTTTCCCAATGGAACTGGAAGGTCCTGGAGTTTTCAAGATGTTTGATAAGTGGATAGAAAGTTATCATGGTGACTGGGCCTGGCTGGGGAATGCTGGGCAGTGCTTGGAGCCAGGATTCTGGCACAAGCTGATGAGCTAGAAGGAGCATGGTTAGTAGCAGCCCCTAGAGCCTCCATCCAGGGGACCCCAGATACCCCCAGATCCCGCAGCCAGGGTCCCACCAGATGTTCCCTGGGACCCATCCCCCCAAATCCCTGAACAGGAACTCCAGATACCCCTCAGCACCCCACTGGCCAGAGAACCCCCACCAGACCATCACTGGCAGGCTGGGAATCCTAAAGGTTCCCCCCACCAAGAGCCCCCAACAGCCAGGGACCACCCCCCCAGAGGACCCCTCACTGGGAATTCAGTCCCTCACTGCCTGCCCAGGATTCCCCGCCTGCCTGCCTAGGACCCCACCTGCCCTCCAGCAGGACCTGCCAGGCCGTTTGCCTGGGACCCCCTGATGCTTTACAATGGGACCCCTCCCTCTGCTTGCCTGGCATCCCGACCTAGCGCCTGGCACTCCCCCACCCAGTTCTGTGCATTGGGCACCACTGAGCCCCTGGCACAGCACCAGGCTCCCTCCAGCCCCCTGCCCTGCCTCCCCAAGAGACGCCCACCCTCACTGTTCTGCACCAACAAGTCCCCAGCGATACCCACCTCCAGGACCCACAGCCTCAGGGCTGGGCACATCAGAACCCTCCCCCGAAACCTCCAGAACCCACCAATTTGATTAGGTACCCTCCCACAATGCCCCTTCAGCTCCAGCTACAATCTCCCCACACAGACACCCCATCCCCTACCCCAGCAACAGTATTAACTTTCTATCCACTTAACAGACACAGTGAGGTATCACTGCCCCCTGCTGGCCAGTCACCGGGGCACAGGGATCCCTGGGGGGTGCTGCTTTAACAGGAGAATGGAAGGCCTGGAGGGCAAGAAAGGTCCATGCCCTGTCACTAGCTACATCTTCGCACTGCGGGAAGCAGCCCCTCCCAGAGACCATTTGTCATGGGCTTTGGGATACTTCTGGACCCACGCTGCACTCAGAGTGACCTCCTCACCCAGTGCCAGCTGGAGAAAAGAAAAGGGTCCAGCCTACTCTCCTATTACCAGCTGGGAACCACTGATCCCCCAAACAGGGGGAGGCCTCTGGATTTGATGGGTATTAAATCCGTTTAGAGAGGAAAGTGGAAAATCAGAGGGATTTTATATCAGTTGTTGATACGAGGTAAAATCTGAGTGTTTCACATCAATATCTGATAACTGAATAGAGAGAAAATGGGCAACATTTGCCAACATTTTATATCCATGTTCAGGAATCTGAGAAAAGGTGTAAATTTGAGATTTTCTTAGTATTTTATATTTAGAGAGACAGGGAAAAATCTCAGGCCATAGTCATTTAGAAATAGACAATTAGAGAAAAAGTGGGGCTTAGGATATTTTTTAGATTTGCAGAGAATACATATCAGAAACTATACAATTGATAACACTAAGAGAGGGAAGGAAGGGATAGCTCAGTGGTTTGAGCATTGCCCAGATAAACCCCGGGTTGTGAGTTCAATCCTTGAGGGCTGCATTTAGGGAACTGGGGTTAAAAAATTAGGAATTGGTCCTGCTTTGAGCAGGGGGTTGCACTAGATTCCTCCTGAGGTCCCTTCCAACCCTGATATTCCATGAACACCACCAAGATCTGAGGGGATTTTATGTTGCTGTTAAATAACTAGAGGGAAAAGGGGAACTGTTGGACTGGATTGTATATTACTATCCAATACATATACACAAAGTGATGGTTCCCCCCCCCCCACAGGCAGCAGGGAGCCCTGTGAGGAGCTGCTTTAAGAGGGCAAAGGGGGGTGGGGGAGGGGGCAGGTCCCTGGATGAGGGAAGGGGGCAGCAGTGGGGGATGGGCTGGTGGCTGTGGTGGTAGTTGGGGGCAGTAACTGGGAAACCGGGGTCCGGGCAGCCCCCACGGGGGACACGTGCCGCCCCCGCCCTGGCAGAGAACCGGCATCTCACCCCACGCCAGGGGCAGCCACGTGCTGGGGACTGACCCGGGGCAACAATTTCCCACCCGGACAAGGACAAATCGCTGCAGGTAACACGGGGGGGGGGACCCCCCAGGGGAGAGATTTTAAATGGACATTGGAGACTCATGGAGAGACCGGGAGGGGGGGGGACAGGGGAGCCGAGAGAGCGGATCGGGGGGGGGCGAATCTCCCCGGATGTTACAGCCCGAGCGAGACCCCGAGAGAGAAACGGGGCAGAACCGGAGAGACTCTGTGCCGGGGGCGAGAGGCGCCAACAGGGACAGGAGCCAATTCACTCCCCGCCTCCCTCCCGAGGCGGCTCCGAGGCTTCTCCCAGGTTCCCGGGGCAGAGTCACGTGCCCGCCCCCGGGGTCTCTCACCACCGGCTCACACGGAGGCGGCAGCAGCAGCTTTATTCTCCCGCCCCCAGCGGGGCTCGCACGGAGCATGCGCAGTTCCAGCTGCTGACCCCTCCCTTACCCGGGCTGGAGAGGGCGGACGCGCCCCCGGGGCAGGCTGGGAAATGTAGTTCCGGACTCTCCCTGGACCGGAAGTGACGTCGGCCAGGGAGGCGGAGCCGGAGCGCGAACGCGCGCGGGGAGCTGCGGTTCTGCCTGGCTCGTGCGGGGCCGTTGGAGCCTCTCCCGGGCCGGAGAAGGTTTGTGCCGTTGTGCTCTGGGCATGCGCAGATCGCGGCGGAGAGACCTTCATTAACCCCGTGCCCGGGCTGGGCCCCGCCCCGCTGCGGAGCTGCAGCCTCCGGGTCCCGGCGCGAGCTCAGTGCCCCCCCCCCCCGGGGGCCCGGCCCGGCCCGTCCCGGCTCCGCCCGGGGGCCCCGCGGGGGGTCCAGCCCCACTGGGGTCCCGGCGTGGGCTGCCGGGAGGGTCCCGGGGGCTGGGAAAGGGGCGGGGGAAGTGTCAGTGCAGCCCGGACATGGCCGGGGAGCCAGTGACCCCGAGCAGCGGGGAGAGAAAGGGGGCTGAGACCCCTCGGATTTACTGTTGCCCCCGTGGGGACCCCCGCCCCGCCCTGCCCCCTTCTCCCTCGAGCCCCGAGCAGCCCCCAGGGTGACCCCCCCTCCCCAACCCCTGAGAAGTTCCCGGCCCCCGATTGTGCCCCATTTTCTCTCCTTCGCCAGTGGCCAGTTCAGAGCTCGGGTTTGGGGGTTTCCCCCATTTCCCCTGCAGGGATTTGTCCTTGTGCGGGTGGGAAATGGTTCCCCCGAGTGATTCCTGAGCTGGGCAGAGGCTGGGGGGGCCCTGAGACAGGGACACCTCTGGGCTGGGCTGGGGGCCTCTCTGCTGGCAACGGGGCCTGGGAAGGGCCAGGAAGGGGAGGAGCAAGTGTCCCCATGGAGACGGCCCAGCCCCAGGTTTCCTAGTCCAGCTACTCCCCTCCCCACCCTGCCCAACCCACCAGCCCCCCCCGCCCCCCCCCCCGTGCCTTCTCCATCACCTGCTAGTCACATTCCCAGATCCCATTGCCAGCCCCTCCCCCCAGCCAGTGACCTGACTCCAGCCCCCTCCTTTCCCCTGTGAAAGCCACATCACCCAGGGCTCCCAGCCGGCCATGGGAATGTGAGGTAAGAAGAATCCATCCCATTCTGTTGTTGTTTTAATATCGCTGTATAATCCCCTCAACTTTCCCCTCTTTTCTCTTGAGTGGTTGAATGGTGACATAAAATCTCCCACATGATGCTTGTCCCTTATATTGGCAAATATATTGTTTGTGCCCCATTTTTCTCCTCCGTTCTGAAATACTGATATCAAATTCTCGAAAATCTTCCCACTTTTCTCTCCAGGTGTGTGACTGAGATCAGGGCTCTTATCGCACTGAGCGTGGCCCTGTTCTGACAGCTGCTGCAGAGACCCCAACTGAGGTCTGGGCCCTGTTCTGCCAGGCGCTGCAGAGACAACAGGTGAGATCAGACCCCACTGTTGTGCCAGGTAAAACTGAGACCTGGACCGAGATCACGGCCCCCCCCTTGCGCCCGGCAGCGAACGATCATGCACCCAAACCGCTGCCTCCATTGTGCTGGGCACTTCAGAGACCTCGACTGAGATCTGTGTCCCGTGGGTCTGACATTGCACGGACCCTAATGAAGATCACGCCCCACCATTGTACTGGGCACTGCACTGACCCTGACAGAGATCCTGCCCCCACATTTTGCCAGTTGCTGCAGGGGCACTAAACAAAATCCGGGATCCTGTAATGCCGGGAGTTGCAGAGTCCCCGACTGAGATCAGGCCCCCTGTTGGTCAGGGCTCTGCACAGACACTGACCAAGGTCAGGGTCCCCATTGTGACAGGTGCTGAACAGACACCCAGGGTATCTCTACCCTGCCATAAACCCCCCCCAGCTGGCCCATGGCAGCTGCCTCAGGCTCACAGGGCTCAGGCGAAGGGGCTGGTTAATTGCAGTGTAAATGTCTGGGCTCGGGCTGGGGCCAGGCTGTCGGACCCTGCGAGGTGGGAGGGTGCCAGACCTTGGGCTGCAGCCCCAGCTGGAACATGGACACCACCATTAAACAGCCCCACAGCCTGAGCCGTGTGAGCCCAAGTCAGCGGGCATGGGCCAGCCGTCGGTGTCTAACAAGTTTGCATGGAGAATTTGGGGCAAAACTGGGAACTGAACCCAGATTGTTTGAATTCTTGCCTCTCCCTTAACCCCAAGCCCAGAGTGTGTGTGTACAGCTTGTTTTGGGCTGTGTTTGCCTTGCATTGGCTTCCAAGGGAGGCTGTGGAATTTCCTTCATTGGAGGTTTCTAAGACCAGGTTAGAGATACACCAGTCTGGGAATGTCTAGGGATACTTGGTCCTGCCTCAGCACAGGGGGCTGGAGTAGACGCCCTCTCAAGATCCCTTCCAGGCCTACACTGAAATAATTCTCTTTGTGCTGTGTCCTGTTCTACGCTGAGCTGTTTTGCATGGTGCCATTAGGAACTGTGACGCACCATGTTGTGTAGCAGTTTTATGATTCATTGTTTTGCCTCAGCTTGTTTGGTGCCTGTGTTGTGTTAGTTTGAGCTGAGCTCTTTTGCATTGTGTACTTTTGTCCTAGGATGTCATCGTTTGCATCGTGTTGCTTTCTTCTCCTTTGTATTGTCATTCTATGCTGTGGAGTGCAGGTTGTGTTTTTTCCCCCCTGAATTGCCTGACATTATGTTGTGGTGGGTTTTATTCTGTATGTTGGGTTTTTATATGTATATATTGTATCGCATCCTAGAAATGTAGGGCTAGATAAGACCTCAAGATGTCATCAAGTCCAGCTCTCTCTGCCGAGGCAGGACCAAGTATCTGTAGATTATCTCTGACAGAGCTTTGTCCTACTTGTTCTTAAAAACTTCCAGGAAAGAGACTCCCAGCCCCCCTTGTAAGACTATTCCAGAGCTGCCCTGCCTTAGCTCTGGGGACACCCACACAGATTTGAGTGGTGAGCAGCTCTGCAGAGAGAGGAGACCCCAGTGAGTGGACAGCTGGGTAAAGAGACTGAAGTTGGGAGGAGAAACATTGACGTGTCCGAGGTCACCCAGGCTGTCCGTGACCGAGCTAGAAATAGATCCCAGTTCTAGTGCCACCGTACTGCTGTTTTGGGCACTGAAGGTCTCTGCCACCCTGGTGTTTTAGGCACTGGTGCAAACCCTTAGTACAGACAGAATTTACACTAGTGCACTCTGATTGGTACTGGTGCACCATGCCCCAGTTTGAAGGTTTGAGGTGGGGGTGGAGGGAAGTGACCTCACAGAGGCCTGGGGCTGGCTGAACAGTGCAGCTGGGAAGGGAGGGGCAGCAGTGAGCGCTGGAGATATGAGCCAGGAGCACAGCCCCACAGGGCTGGACACTGACTTCTCCTGACCCAGGGGACACCCCCCCAGCGAGGTGGTTTGTCCAGGGATGCACAGGCTGTCTTGGCAGGGCAGCTCAGCTGCAGTTCCTGCACACCTCTTCCTGCAGCCTAATCCAGTGTGCTCGGGGGACCTTCCCAAGCTGCGGGTGACGGGGCTCTGGAGCTAACAGGGTCTGTTCCTGGCTCTGTCACAGACCTGTTCAGTGACCGTGGGGAAGTCACAGCCCCTCTCTCTGTAACGCTGTCTCCAGTGACTCGAGAGCACGAGCACCAGCTTCGGGCAGACTGGTAAGAAGCAGGGAACAAACCCCAAATTGGGTGTGAGGTCTGTATGGAGATTTCACCAACCTAGAATCCAGTGTAAACACCTCAGGCTCTGTAACAGCATTAACATGGAATCACACAGTCAGTCCCCTTTGGGTGATCCCATATATCTTTCTGAGCTCCCCCCACCCCATACACACATGCTATAAAAACTCCACTGCCCATGAGGGCCACAATAACTGGTTTTCTGCATATAAAAGCCAGGGCTGGCATTAGGGGCAGCAAGCAGGGCAACTGCCTGCGGCCCCACGCCACAGGGGCCCCCACAAAGCTACATTGCTTAGGCTTTGGCTTCAGCCCTAGTGATGGGGCTCAGGGCCCTGGACTTCAGCCCCATGCGCTGGGACTTCAGCTTTCTGCCCTGAGCCTCAGCGAGTCTAATGCCAGCCTAATGGCAGCCCCCTGAAAGCTGCTCACGGCACCCAGGGGCCCCAGACCCTGGTTGAGAACCCCTGCCTTACCCCCCGAATCACAGCAATGTTCAAGTTACTGCCAGTCCCGAAGGACCAGTCACTTCCTTAGGTCAATTGAATCTTAGATCTTCCAACAAAGACAACACTTGTAGCCAGTCCTGTCATAACCTGTATTAAGACTTGTTTAAAAGGAAAGGAGAGTTGTTTACAAAGTTAAAGCAGGTAATCCTATAGATGCAGACGAGTTGTCTTAAATATCAAAGGTAATAGAAGCTTCTATAATAAGCAAGCTCTACATATTCTTTAGGACTAACCTGGCTAAGCAGCTGGGGATCTCTTGCTTATGCCTAGAAACTTTGCCCCCCAGAGTCCAAGCAGCATACAGATCATCAGTTCCTTCTGCATGGGGTTTTATATCCCCTTCCTACCATGTGCTCTGTCCTGGAAACTCAGCTAATGGGAAATCAAGAGCACAACAACAGTTTTTTGTGTCTTCGTTAACGGCCCATAATAGTCTCTCTGATGTTGATGGGCCTTTCCTGCCAGGCAGGGTGTAATGCATTCTATTGCCAATCAGCACTTTGCACAGGTAAAGTCTCTCTCCTGTCTGATGATTTACAGAGCCACAGAGGCTCCCAATGCAACAAGACAGATGTTAACCCAGGCAGCAACTCACAAGCATTCAATAAAGTCTAAACACTAAACACATTCTAATGTTCACAGACTGTATGAGGAGTATCTACTCATTTGGACTCGCTGGGGAGCAACAGAAAGGAACAAGATGTGCTGCGGCAAGAAAGCCAAGTCTCAGCGCCCCCGGGGTCACACTTGCCAAAAGCTAAAACTAGGCCCAGCCCATGAAAGGGGCACTGCCAGGAGAGACTGTATAAAGGCTGGAGCATCCAACAACTTAGTTAACCTGAGAGAGCTGCCTTGGGAACAGTGACAGGGAGAATCCCCAGAGTGACTCCTTTGATTCTGCTCGTCTCTGGCCTTTGGTTTATGGAATCACAGAACTGGAAGGGACCTCGAGAGGTCACCAGTCCAGTCCCCTGCCCTCAAGGGAGGACAAAGTATTATCTAGACCAGGAGTGACCAACCTGAGCCTGAGAAGGAGCCAGAGTTTACCAATGTAGATTGCCAAAGAATCACAGTAATACATCAGCAGCCCCCCATCAGCTCCCACCCCCTGCTCCCAGCGCCTCCCACCCATGGGAAGCCACACTAATCAGCACCTCCCCCTCCCTCCTTGCACCTCCCGATCAGCTGTTCACGCTATGCAAGACACTCGGGGGGGGGGGGGGGGAATGGAGCAAGGGCACTGCAGGCTGAGGGAAGGGGTGGACTGGGGGCAGGACCTGTAGCTGAGTAGTGAGCACACCCAGCACACTGGAAAGTTGGTGCCTGTAGCTCCAACCCCGGAGTTGGTGCCTATACAAGGAGCCGCATATTAAATTCTAAAGAGCCACATGTTGGCCAGCCCTGATCTAGACCATCCCTGAGAGGTGTTTGTCCAGCCTGCTCTTAAAAATCCCCAACGATGGAGATTCCACAACCTCTCTAGGCAATTTATTCCAGTGCTTAACCGCCCGGCCAGTTAGGGAGTTTTTCCTAATGTCCAACCTAAACCTGCCTTGCTACAATTTAAGCCCATTGCTTTTTGTCCTGTCCTCAGAGGTTAAGAAGAACAATGTTTCTCCTTCCTCCTTGAAACGAACTTTTACGTACTTGAAAGCTGATCATATCTGCTCCAGACTAAACAAACACAATTTTTTCAGTTTTCCCTCATAGGTCATGTTCTCTAGACCTTTAAGCATTTTTGTTGCTCTTCTCTGGACTTTCTCCAATTTGTCCACATCTTTCCTGAAATGTGGCACCCAGAACTGGACACACTATTCCAGTTGAGGCCTAATCAGTGCGGAGTAGAGTGGAAGAATTACTACTTGTGTCTTGCTTACAATACTCCTGCTAATACATCTCAGAATTATACTTGCTTTTTTTGCAACAGTGTAACACTGTTGACTCATATTTAACTTGTGATCCACTGCGACTCCCAGATCCGTTTCTGCAGTGCTCCTTCCTGGGCAGTCATTTCCTGTCTTGTATGTGTGGAGCTGATTGATCCTTCCTAAGTGGAGTACTTTGGATTTGTCCTTATTGAATTTCATCCTATTTACTTCAGACCATTTCTCCAGTTTGTCCAGATGATTTTGAATTTTAATTCTATCCTCCAAAGCACTTGCAACCCATCCCAGCTTGGTATCGCCCACAAACTTGATAAGTTTAACAGAGAGACTCTGCTGCTGGGAGGGTGTCACCCTGTCTCGGAGGGTTACACCCTGGTGGGAGAGGGCTAGGCCTGTACTGGGTTAAGGTCACTCTGTGCTTCACAGTGTGGCAGAACCTAGAATGTCCATTAGCAGGGGAAAATCCTGGGGGGAATCAACATGTGGAAAGGACAGAAACCCTGTCTGAATTCTCTCACATTGCCCTTCTCGCCCTGGCAGGCTACAGAATAACATCCACGTTTCGCCCCAAATCATCCCCTCCTCCCAGGGGGAAGGAAATGGCTGCAATGGAGCTGGCTCAGGTAAGGGATTATCAGACAGCTGGTGGTGGGTTCTGCTTGGAGGGAGAGGAGCAGTAAATGTACAGGAGGGTGGGAGGCAGGAACTATCTAGGGTGTGGAATGGGAGGGGACAGGATGTGACAAACCTGCTGAGACTTGTGTACTCTAGGGTGTGATGGGTTGTCACCCCGGGGTGCAGTCTGGGGGCTTCTGGGAACCGCTGCGCCTCTAACCTCAAGCTGGGCTGGCCCTTCTCACACTGCTTTGCTGGAGATTCAGCCAGCCTCTCCAGGCCCTGTTATCACCCAACACGACAGCAGGGGGCGCCATGCAGCCAACTGAGCTACCTGAGTGTTTTACCTAAGTCGCTCAAGGACAGATAGAAGACAAAAGCCAATTTCCCAGCCGTAAGTGGTAGCAAACAGATCAAAGCAGATTACTTAAATAACCAAAACTCAAACTAAGCCTAACAAACTATCTGGATAGAATTTGAATTAGCAATTTCTCACCCTGACTGATGATAGAAGCAGTCCACCAAGTTTCCATACACAAGCTGGAAATCCCTTTACCCTGGGACCAACACTTTCCCCCAGTTCAGTCTTTGTTCCTCAGGTGTTTCCAGGAGTTTTCTTGTGTGGGGAATGAGGCCAAGAGATGACGTCACACCCCACCTTATGTAGCTTTTCCACATGGCAGGAACCATTTGTTCCAAACTCAATTCCCAGTCCAGTTTGTGGAAAAATACAGGTACCAAAATGGAGTTTAGTGTCATGTGGTCTGGTCACAGGCCCTACCATGGCCTGCTGAGTCATAGTAGCCATGACTCATGGGCTGGCTGAAACATTCACAGGAAGGCTAAGCTCTTCCATGGTCCATTGTCTTTGTTGATGAGCCATGAACACTGTCTGGCTTCTTTGTTGTACCTGAAAGGCTCGTTGTGGCTGTTACCCAGAGTAAGCACATTTGAAATACAGATACAGAGTCAATATCCATAACTTCAGATACGAATATGATACATGCACACAAATAGGACAATCATATTCAGCAAATCATAACTTTTTCAATGACACTGAACATGACGATCTTGCACAAAATGCATCATAATTATGTCCTAATCATTTGATAATCATACCACTCTGCTGAATGTGGGGTGTAGTGTCAGGGCCTAATTTCAAGGCACAGGTGTTGTGAATGGAACTTCCCCTTTTTGTGGAACAGGAAATAACCCTCTAGCCAGGGCTGGGAAAACTTCCCAGACTCCCAGTGCCGGAGCCTGAACCTACTGACACTTCATTAGTTACCACCAACCCCGATCTTTGTGGCAACTGCAAACGTTATCGGTGATGATTTTATATTCTCTTCCAGGTCATTGATAAGAATGTTAAATAGCACAGGGCCAAGAACCAATCCTTGTGGGAATCCCCTAGAAAGAAATCCACTCGACCATGGTTCCCCATTTACAATCATAGTTTTTAATCTATTTAATGTATGCCGTGTTTATTTTGTATCTTTCTAGTTTTCTAGTCAAAATGTTGTGCTGAACCAAGTCATACCTAAACTTCTGTAAGGCATATATTACATCAATACTATTAGTTGCAACCAAACTTTTGATCTCATCCAATAAGGATATCCAGTTAGTTTGGTTGGATCTGTTGTCTCTGAAACTTTGTTAATTGGTACTAATTATATTACCCTCCTTTCATTCTTTATTAATTAAATCCATATTCGCTGCTCCATTATCTTGCCCAGTATCAGACTAACACTCTTGTAATTAGCTGGGTCATCTCTTTTACACTTTTAAAATATTGGCACAGCATTAGCTTTAGTCCAGTCTTCTGGAATTTCCCCAGTGTTCCAAGTCCTAATTATAATCACCATTAACAGTCCACCACACTCCTCCACCAGGTCTTTCAAAACTCGTGGATACAAGTTATCTGGACCTGCTTATTTAAACATGTCTAACTGTAATAGCTGCTGTTCAACATCCTCGTGAGTTATTGTAGGAATGGAAAGACTGTCGTCGTCAACGTCTTATATGACTTACATCATCCGTTTTTCTCCAAATCCAGGAGAGAAATATTTATTTAACACTTTTACCTCTTCTACATTTCCATGTAGTAATTTGCCACTTCCATTGTTAGGATTAATTTTGTACTTAATATACTTTTTAAAAACTTCCTTCTTGTTTCATTAATTGGTCATTTATTTCTGATAGCTTCCCTTGCTAACTTTCTACAATTCTGACCTTCTATTCTTTACTATTGACTTCCCCTTTCTTCCATATATTTTATTTGGAGAGTGTTGGGATTCCTACCAGGGAGCCACCAGCAGGGTCCAGAGACAGCCTCATCTCCTATATTAAGCTCTGGCTAGTAGGTATGTGATAAACGTGAAGACCCTGCCTCCGTCTGTCAGCTGGGAGACACAGAGGTTCTCTCTTTCCACCCTCTGATGCCTCCTGGCTGCTCTAGACAAGGTGGGGTGGGACTCTGTTAACATGTGCCTCCTGGAGCTTCCATTTCCCTGGTGCTGCTGTTCCGTGAGTAGTGGGGTTGTGAGTGGGGCAGCAGGTACTGAGTGTTGGACTCTTTCTCTTTCAGGGGCCGCTGACCTTCGAGGAGGTGGCTGTGTATTTCACCAGAGAGGAATGGGCTCTGCTGGACCCCGCTCAGAGAGCCCTCTACAGGGGTGTCATGCAGGAGAACTATGAGACGGTGACCTCGCTGGGTAAGGAGTCCTGTCCCTGGGTTATTAGAAGCTGTGGGGTCTCTAAAGAACCCGAGTAGTGATAACTTTATACCTTTATTTGTCATACAAGTTTTGACAAGTTTCCTTGCCCCCCCTTTTTTGCCTTATCTCCCACCCACTAGTATCATTTTGGACATGTGCCTTTTTAGTGCCATCAGTCATTTTAAAATTGAATTTAATGTATCCTTATTGGATACATTAATAACTGTAGCTTTCATGCCTTTTCCTCATTTTAAGAGGAAAATATACCTCCTGTAGAATTCTAAATTGAGTAAATAGGTGTATTACTCATGCCTGGCTTGTGTGACAGTCAGATGAGCTCCTCTTTCGATACGAGAGCGTATAATGTTGCCATTCAGGACCACATGGGTGAAGGGAGAACAGAGCTATGGGAGGGGAGGAGAAGGGGGGAGTAGATAATTCTGGGGTGCCAGGACATGGGGAGGGTGTGTGCAGGGTTAGAGCTAAGAAGCAGCAGGGAGGGATGAGGTAGTGAGAGGTGAAGAGGGAACACAAGAATCTCCCAAGGTGCCGGCAGGTGGTGCTGGCTGAGAGTAATGGGAAGAAGTGGAGAGGAGTGTGGAGGAAGGGCACCGAGGAAGTGGCTCAGTCTCAGGTGTTGAAGCTAAGTGGCCTGTCCTTGTGGAAGAGTGGGACCCCTTGGGGGTCTAGTGCACTCAAGAGGCACCTCCCAAGGACTGTTTAAAAGCCAGGGCATTGCAGAGATCCTATGGATCCATGACAGTGCCAGAGGTTCAGCCTTATGGGGAAAAGATATAAAACAAGAAAAGGATCTAAATGCGTGTTTACCATCGCTCCCTCTCAGTCTTCAGGGGAATCCCTGGTCCGTTCCAAAGTGTATTAAAACCTTCCTCTAAGGCTCACCTCTTGGTTATCAGGTCATGTCCATTTGTTAGAGGGTTTTCCCTTCACCCTCCCACTTCCCTGGTTCTTGTCACGCAGACAGCAAGCAGCAAAAGACCAGAAGTCTGAAGCACAGATAATGCGATGTTTATTGGGGTTATTTCCAAGCAAGCATATTCCACTGCATATTCCAGTGCCCTAATGAACTTACACCTAGCAAAATTAATTATGCAGCAAACAGAAACAATTAGAGAACCAGACTGATTAACAAGGTAAAAGTGGTGGCCATAAAGATAAAACAATACTGAAATGAGGGTTTCAGAACCACAACCATTGATAAGAGATTTCTTGCCAGACAGGATGCTTCATTAACCATCTTAAGATCTGTTTCTTTATCTGGTGGTGATGGGCACTATCAGGACAGGATCATCTTCCTAACAGCCCAAAAGCACCTTATTTCAGTGTGACTGGTTTGGGATGTGAGGATGTGACCCTTCGCTTCCCAGCTTATGGCTGCCCCTGCTGCTTAGCCAGAGGCCTTAGCCTAAGAACAAGGCCTCAGACTGTCACAGTGAGAGAAGGCCCAGACACAGGCAGACTGAGATTTTGATTCTTAGCTAGTTACAGGGGTATAAAGACAAAGTGATAAAAATACCCCTAAATTCTTAAACTATAGGCTTTACAGGCAGGCCTGAATATGTCTATTCTAACAGTGGGTTCTAGCCCTTCCCCCATTCTGTGTCTGTCTTGTGTATTTAGATCAGGGGTCGGCAACCTTTCAGAAGTGCTGTGCCGAGTCTTCATTTATTCACTCTAATTTAAGGTTCCGTGTGCCAGTAACACATTTTAACGTTTTTAGAAGGTCTCTTTCTATAAGTCTATAATATAGAACTAAACTATTGTTGTATGTAAAATAAATAAGGTTTTAAAAATGTCTAAGAAGCTTAATTTAAAATTAAATTAAAATGCAGAGGCCCCTCGGACCAGGGGCCAGGACCCAGGCAGTGTGAGTGCCACTGAAAATCAGCTCGCCGCAGGTTTCCTACCACTGATTTAGATTGTAAATTCGTCAGGGCATGGGCCATCTACTATTCTCTGTTTGTACTTTGCCTAGCACCATGGGGACCCGCTGTTAGTTGGGCTTGAGGCACTAAGGTCGTGAATGTGATTTGTTATATTCGTAACTGTCCTGCCACTTTGAGCCAAGGAAGATGGCCTTGGGATGCGTAGCCTTATTTGGGGTGTGTGAGTAATGTTGATTTGATTTATCAACTTAATTTAATGTGTATTGTACTTATTTTAATTAATTAATAATAATACTTAATCATTTATATTAATTAATATGAGTTTAGGCTCACAATTTGTTTGATCAGAAGATAAAAGTTTGTGTTTCGAATCAGGTTCCACAGAATTGATAAAGGGACCTTTGAGGGTATGACAGGAAGCTCACAGGGAGACAGATATAGTCATAAAGACTTTTTATTAAATTCAATGAAATAGTAAGTAAATTGTAAAACAGGTAGAATTACAGAGTTACAATTGTATTACTGTTATTCAGGAGATATATATGATGATACAATATTATGTGCTGCAAACTTTGGTTAATATTCACACCCTGTTTTGATAAACTGGCGTTGGCCTCACCTCTGGCGGTTCTGGTTTCACAGCTCTTGCAAGGGAAACTAATGTAAAGAGCTGTCAAAGCTACTTTGGAATTTACTTTTTAGCTCAACTAAATAATCTAATACACAAATTAAAATAAAGTTTAGAGAGACCAAGCTTAGCCGAGTCCCTTTTGAACTTAAAGTTTGAAAAGAAAATAAGTGCGCCTATTACTGGTTAATAGCTGTCGAGATGGATAGCATGAATACGTAGTTGAAGATGGTGAAGTGTGGAGAAGGAGGAGGAGGTTGAGGTGCGGGTAAAAAGGTAGGTTACTTCTTTTATAGTGAGGTAGGTTACCTCTTTTTATGGAAATAAATGCCGGAAATCCTTCCTCTTATGCCCAAATTTCAGTCTTCCCCCATAGAAATGTTAGGATACGCTTACTCCATAGGCTAGTATGTGTGTGCGTATGGATGGCAGGTATCTGCGCACTTGTGGGGTACTTGTTAAGTCTGTGAGTACAACTTTGAAAAATCCCCTTTGCTATTCTTCATTGTCTGTTGGTCTAGGTAAAGGGTCTTAGACCTAAGCGTAGGCACTTTATTTGGGTGTAGGAAAAACAGTTCTTTTTCTGGGTAAAAGGGCACAGGATGTAGCTATGCTAACTTTGCTTTAGCTTAAAATGCAGGTTTCTGGCCTGTAGGTTTCTTGCATTACAGCCAAACATATTTTTAATATGAATTAATAAACCTATCACAATACTGTACTTATAAAAAAAGAGATATTGATGCAGGCAAGCAGATGAATCCTGAGGGCTACAGATGTTACTGCCTAAAAATGAGATGGGGTTAAAACTATGGAATATTCTTTGTGACAAGTATCCCACAAATTCCACTGACCTCCCTTGTTTTCTTTGCCTGCAGTAGGGTTTCCAATTTCCAAACCTGATGTGATCTCGCAGCTGGAACGAGGGGAAGAACCGTGGATCCCGGACCTCCAGGGCCTTGAGAAAGAAGTGATCCCGAGCTGCCTTCACAGGTGAGGACTTGGTTAAACAACTCAACAACTGCTTAGAAATGCAGGAAACATTTGGGATGCCCTACAAAGACCCTGTGAGCTCTTCAAGTTCAGGATTGTTCCCTGCAGATGTGGAATCATTATGGCAGATGTCACTCATGGCTTCCCTCCTATTCTGACTGACAACTGGCAGCAGGTCCCTCCCCGATCTCACTTCCCCTGAGAGTTATGGTGCAATGAGGACCCAGAACTGATGCCTTCCTCCCTTCTCTGTGGAAGGGCTTGGGGAAAATCAGCACCTGATAGGTTTGATCTCTCCCACATATATTTTGGTTTGTTCATCCCTTTTTCCATTCCTCTCTCTGACATTTCCTTTTTCTCAGGCACAGGGAGTGACCTATGTCTGGATTCTCTCTGTCTCCCATCCGGCGATGGGCTGGTGAGTGAGAACGAGGAGGAGAAACCCCAGCAGGAAGACACTGTGCAAGTAGATCCACATTGGCTGTTATCAGGAAGATCCAAAGGGAATGTTTCCAGGAGTTGTGCACTCCCAGAAAGCACAAAAGCCTGTGAGACTCAGCAGAGGCCAGACGAAAACTACAGTAGCCACTCAGCCCTTATTCCACGCAACAGAATCAACTTGGAAGAGAGACGCTACATGTGCCATGAGTGCGGGAAAAGCTTCGGGCGGAGCTCTCACCTTATCACACATCAGAGAATCCACACAGGGGAGACGCCCTACACGTGCTCTGAGTGCGGGAAAAGCTTCAATCAGAGCTCTGTCCTTATCAGACATGAGAGAATCCACACTGGGGAGATGCCCTATACGTGCTCTGAGTGCGGGAAAAGCTTCAATCAGTGCTCAAACCTTATTACACATCAGAGAATCCACACAGGGGAGACGCCCTACACATGCTCTGAGTGCGGGAAAAGCTTCGGGCGGAGCTCTGACCTTATCACACATCAGAGAATCCACACAGGGGAGACGCCCTACACGTGCTCTGAGTGCGGGAAAAGCTTCAATCGGCGCTCTCACCTTATCAGACATGAGAGAATCCACACAGGGGTGACGCCCTACACGTGCTCTGAGTGCGGGAAAAGCTTCAATTGGCGCTCTCACCTTATCAGACATGAGAGAATCCACACAGGGGTGACGCCCTACACGTGCTCTGAGTGCGGGAAAAGCTTCAATCGGCGCTCTCACCTTATCAGACATGAGAGAATCCACACAGGGTGACGCCTACACTTGCTCTGAGTGCGGGAAAAGCTTCAATCGGCGCTCTCACCTTATCAGACATGAGAGAATCCACACAGGGGTGACGCCCTACACGTGCTCTGAGTGCGGGAAAAGCTTCAATCAGCACACAAGCCTTATTAGACATCAGAAAATCCACATGAGAGAGAACTGTTATAAATCCCTTGACTAGGGCTGGCCAAAGTTTGGTTTTTTTAATTACATTTGCTAATTCCCACATAGTGATTTTTGCACCATCTTCACCAAGGTCTCTCAGCTCCACCAGATCAGTTGCCTGCTTCTGCCTTTTGCAGCTCACCCTTCTTTGGGGTCAGTCCTGTGATCTTTTCTATCAACTCCTTTCCTTTGAGTCGTAGGAGTGTGTGTCCCTCCTGCCAGGAATGTTCATCAACTCCAGGTGGGAGAGGGTTTGATCCCAACAAGCTACACTGAGGCAAAAAGTACCTGTGCCTGACAGCCACTAGGGCTGTACATGGCGGCTGCTTAAGTTAGTGATCTTGGTGTAACAAGACAATTATAGTTGTAGAGCAGATGTAGCCCAGGTGCAGGGGTTGGCATTAGCTTTCCCCTTGACCTGACCTAAACTCCATCACTTTTCCTAGTCTAAACAAACCCTGAGCATCACGGTTATACTGTTCCCCCATTTCACAGCAATTGTTAGTCATCGAGTTCTCCCTTGGGGAACCAATTGTTTCATTCCCAGTTGCTCTGATGTTGCTTTAGGTTGTGCTGGGGAGCAGATATTTTTATTATTTTCCACACTTAAAATATATTGAACTATAACAAAGAGCAGGAACAGGGCAGGGATAGGGAAAATGTCATTTCACCCATTGTAACAACAGACGTAGTTAGGTAAGTCAGAGGATTCCCTTATTCCCCATCACCATCCTCGCTCAATCCGTGCTAGAGCCTAAGAATCCTTTTCCTTTCCCCGTTGTGGGATGGGAGACTTCCCAAAGTGCTCCCTGTGCTATAGCACATGGCTAAGCTCAGAGAATAAACCCGAAATAGCCCTGAGCTTTGCTTTTGAATTCTGTGTTTCCGATTACTTCAAGCCAGGGCACTGTGATTATTTACCAGTTTCTCTAGCACTGTTCCTACCACTGTTTCTGTAACATATTTTGTTTTTTGTGGGACAGGGTTGTTATTCCTTTGCCTAACCCCAACCTGGAAGGCCAGGGTGTCTGTCTTCTCTGGCCCTCCCCACAGACAAATCTGACAGGGTTGCACCTGCCAGGAGCAAACAAAAAGCCCCACTGGTCACACACAGAAAGCAGATAGACACACACAAGATACAGAAGAAACTGAATTATTTGAGCTATCAACATTTCCACTTTCCCACGGCATGTTAGTTCTGAAGGTTGTTTTAATTTATTTTCTTGGAACCAGAAATGGGGAAAGAGACACTGGAGTCAGTTGAATTACAGCAGGAAGAGTTAAGTCTCATGATTTGTCACTAACCCAAAGGCTTTGTAAACAGAGCGATAATGTTACTGAATGGTCTGGCTAACCCTGCAGTTAGAAACAATCAGCTCTATGGGTGGCAAATTGACAGAGGCTCTGCTGCTGATCATGAAATAGAAGCACATTACTTTAAAATAGCTGCTACTTCAGTGCCTCTGGAAGTACAGAAAACAATGATCTGTGTTAAATGAAAGTTGCCATTTCTCAGAGCCCCAATTTCTATTGTGTGTGTACAGGAAGGTTTGAATGTGTAGCAGGTAGTTTGGTCAAGCTTAGCTATTTTATGTGTGTAACAGGCTCCTGCCCACCTCCAGCAGAGGTTTCAATCACATACGATGGCAACTTACCGAATGTCACACAAATTAGTCCATCCCTCCCCATATTCAGTCTCTGACGGGAATGTTAGGATGAGGCAGAGAACTGGGAAAGTATCGCAGTAGGAATACATTAAAAGTGGGATTAATCAGAGCTGGGCTGCAGACAGAGCCTGTTCTAGAGCTGGTGAAGTGACAGGGACACACTCCCAGTAGTGCTGGCTCTGAAGTAACAGCAGAAGCAGATCGAAGAGAATGAGCTCATGGGCAGCTGCCCTGTCAGTGCATCACTCACCTGGCAGGTGTTACACAAAACACAGCACTTCCCCCCACCGCCACCACTTCATTATACTGTCCATGGGGCTGTTTGTCCTGCAGGACTTTGATCTCTCCGGGTGGTCCATGGTGATTCATAACAGAGCCATTAGGGGAGCAGGAGTCATCCCAATGGAAATCTCTCCACTTCTTTCTCAGTGTTACCTTCTTAGCCCTGGCTTTGGAGATGACATTAGCCTTATCCTGTCTTGATTTTAGGTAGGATTGTGATCACCCTCTGGGGCTTGGCAGCTTAGAACTTTGAGGGCTTTTCTCTGCCTTTTTGGTCCCCGCTGCAGTCAGTACATTCTAGACATGGGCATGGTGACCTTCCTGAGGATCTTGACAGCTTTGGCCAGCTTCTTGGTGGCTATTTTCCTGCTCACAGCCACTGTCTTCTTCTCTTGCCTTGTCCTGAGGGCCCAGCCGTTGGCTGAATGTGAAGGAGCCAAAGTGCTGGTGACTTTAGCCTGCAGCAAGTTGCCTTTGCTCATCAGACTCCTGAACCCCAACTGGGTGTGGTTCTTGTTCTTCTGCACAGCACAGCCCTGGAGAAGAGGGATCTGCAAATGTACATTCATATGATCCCTTTGTTTAATTGATGAAAACATAAACTAGACACTTAGAGGATTGGAACTGATTTCAGCTGATGGACAGGTTTGCTAGGTTTTTATGCATTTGGACAGCAAAATGTTGAGTGTTTACATTCATTTCAAGCATCCTCGTATGGTGGAGCTCCTGAACATAATGGAGAATGGTTTTTGTAAAGGAAAATCATGCCTCACGAATCTACTATAATTATTTGAGGGAGTCAACAAGCATGTGAATAAAGGTGATCCCGTGGATATAGAATACTTACATTTTCAGAAAACCTTTGACAAGGTCTCTCCCCAAAGGCTCTGAAGCAAAATGGGATAAGATGGAAGGTCCTCTCTGGGATAGGTAACTGGTTCAAAGGCAAGAACGAAAGGGTCTGATTTTCAGAATGGAGAGAGGTAAATAGTGGTGTCCCCCTCGGGTCTGTACTGGGACCAGCACTGTTCAACATACTCCTGAGTGATCTGGAAAAAGGGGTAAACAGTGAGGTGGAAACATTTGCAGATGATACAAACCAACTCAAGTTAGTTACGTCCAAAAGAGAGTGCGAAGTGTGACAAAGGGATCTCACCAAACTGAATGACTGGGCAGCAAAAAGGCAGATGAAATTCAATGTGGATCAATGCAAAGTAATGCACATGGGAAAACATGATCTCAATTCTACATCTAAACTGATGGGGTCTAAATTAGCTCTTACAACTTAAGAAAGAGATGTTGGAGTCACTGTGGATACTTCTCTGAAAACATCTACTCAATGTGCATTGGCTGTCAAAAAAGCGAACAAAATGTTGGGAAGTCATTAGGAAAGGGATGGCTAGCAAGACAGAAATATAATATTGCCTGTCTATAAATCTGTGGTAGGCCCACATCTTGAATACTGGAGCTGGTCCCCCATCTCAAAAAGCTATATTGGAATTGGGAAAGGCACAGAAAAGGGCAACCAACATGATTGGGGTATGGAACAGCTTCCATGTGAGGTGAGATTAATAAGACTGAGGGGAGTTTTCAGCTTGGAAAAGAGATGAACAAGGGGGGGCTAGGATAGAGGTCTATAAAATGATGACGGGTTTGGCGAAAGTAAATAAGGAAGTATCAGAGGGGTAGCCATGTTAGTCTGGCTCTGTAGGGAAGTGCTATTTACTCCTCATTACACAAGAACTGGGGTCACCCGATGAAATGAATAGAGAGCAGGTTTAAAATAAACCAAAGGAAGTATTTCTTCACCCAACACACAGTCAACCTGGGGAAACATTGCTAGAGGATGCTGTGAGGGCCAAGACTATAACAGGGTCTACCAAAGAACTAGATAAGTTGATGGAGGATGGGTCCATCATTGGCTATTAGCCAGGATGGGCAGGGATACAAAACCATGCTCTTGAAGTGTCCCCAGCCTCTGTTTGCCGGAAGCTGGGACTGGGCGACGGGATGGATCGCTTGATGATTCCCTGTTCTGTTGATTCCCTCGCGGGCACCTGGCATTGGCCACTGTGGGAGGACAGGATTCTGGGCTGGCTGGACCATTGGTCTGATCCAGTCTGGCTGTTCTTATGACCAATAGAGGGCAGTCCCCAACAGCAATATTTATATTTGGTGCACTGAAAGGGCTAACTTTCCAAAGCTGACCCAAATGATTAGTGAAAGTGTTTTGGAGAAAAACACTAAACAGAAGAATGTAAATGAAAATTGGGAGCTATTGTTTAAGGAGCTTGTTAGATGGGGCATAAGCCACGTTGCCTAATTAGCTGAGCCTGCAATGGCCTTCCACTCAACTGCCTGACATTTCTCCAGCTGCAAATGTGGTAACTGTTTTAAAACCTAGATCCTGGAGGTGTGTGGGTTACATACTTCCCCTAGCTGAGGAAGCGCATCCGGAGCTTCGGAGAGTTCCCAGCTGTAATCCTGGACAACCACTGTAACAATGCGGCGTCTGGCGGGACACTGCTGAGTATCAATTCAGGGCAAATTGCTTGGAGCAGGGCAGTCACAGCCCGAGGCTGGGTGCCCTTTACTATTAAAGCACGTCACAGCAGCCATGCCGGGAGAACTTTGGTTTTACCCCACTGGCCAATCCGGACGTCATAGAACCAATTCCCTCAGCTATTCCAGTTCCCTTCTATCACCACCAGCCCCGCTCCTTATGGGGATGAATGGTTATGAAAACCGATACCCCAGTAAAAGAAAATGGGTTCTCTCAAAGGACCAAGCCCCAAATGCAGGTGAATAGATGAGTCAGATCTTACCCACAAATCACGCTCTTGCAAATCCTTCAGCATGTAAAATCTAAAGGTTTATTCATAAAAAGTAAGAAATATGGATGAGAGCTAAAATTGTTAAAGGAATCAGTTACATCCAGTAATGGCAAAGTTCTTGGTTCAGGCTTGTAGCAGTGATGGAATAAACTGCAGGTTCAAATCAAGTCTCTGGAGTCCATCCACAGCTGGGATGGGTCATTCAGTCCTTTGTATAGAGCTTCAGTTTGTAGCAAAGTCCTCCAGAGGTAGAAGCAGGACTGGAGATGAGGCATCAGCCTTTTATAGTCTCTTGCCATGTGATCTTTGCTTTCTTTGTCGCAAGGACACTCTATCCAGCACGTGGCACAGAAAAACCTTCGAGTTCTGTCCATAGGCAGGTCCCTGCAGACCATGCTGAGTCACAGGGTGTATCTGCCTTCTCTCAGTGGGTCGAATGTAGATGGTCCTTAGTGGGCCATCAAGGAGGCGAGGCAGAACTGACACCAACTTGTCTGGGGTGTTTCCCGGAAGCAGAGCACAAGTTTGAAATATGAGCAGCATAGAGCCAATATTCATAACGTCAACTACAAAAAATGATAGACATCTAGAGATAGCATAATTATAATCAGTCAATCAGAACCTCCACATAGACCCCTTACACAACAACCTTTCTACAATATTGGCTGCAAATAGAGAACAGTGGCCGCAACGGTGATCTGTACCATTACAGATTATGTCAGTAACATCACAGGAGGTGACACGGCATCAGTGAGACTGGGGGTTTGGCTGCACTTGCAGGTGTACAGTGCTGGGAGTTAAAGCTGTCTTCGTACAGCTGTGTAGGGAAAGCGCTGCAGTGTGGCCACATTTGCAGCATTTGCAGTGGTGTTGGGAGTGGTGCATTATGGGCAGCTATCCCACAGAGCACCTCTTCCCATTCTGGTGCCGTGGGTTGTGGGAAGGGTGCGGAGGGTGTGGATCATTCTGGTTCCTCTCCCAATGCCCTGTGATGCATAGCTTCACATCCCAGCAATCCCTGTTTTTCCATCCATGTTTGGCACCATCTTGCATCTTTCAACGTTTTCTGTGCAGCGCGATTCTGTGTTCCGTTTCGGTCTGCGGGAAGTGGAGCCTGAACTGCTGAGGAGTTTGCTGACAAGTCTCGCCAGCACATCACGTTTGGCAGTTGAGCTATTCCTTAAAATCCAAAGTGACAGTGAGGAGTCCACAATGATAGCGAGTTGCATAACGTGTACGACACAAAATTGCTTGTAACATTCACAGACATGCTCAGCACCGTGGAATGCCGCTTTTGGGCTCAGGAAACAAGCACTGAGTGGTGGGATCACATCGTCATGGAAGTCTGGGATGATGACCAGTGGCTGCAGAACTTTTGGATGAGAAAAGCCACTTTCATGGGACTGTGAGGAGCTCGCCCCCACCCTGCGGCACAAGGACACAAGATTGAGATCTGCCCTGCCGGTGGAGAAGCGGGTGGCTATTGCAATCTGGAAGCTGGCAACTCCAGACAGCTACCGATCCATCGCAAACCAGTTTGAAGTGGGAAAGTCGACCGTTGGAATTGTGTTGATGCAAGTTTGCAGGGCCATTAATCGCATCCTGCTAAGAAGAACTGTGACTCTGGGGAAATGTGCAGGACATTGTGGATGGCTTTGCACAAATGGGCTTCCCTAACTGTGGAGGGGTGATAGATGGGACCCATATTCCTATTCTGGCACCACCCCACCTAGCATCTGGGTACGTTAATCGGAAGGGGTATTTCATGGTTCTCCAGGCGCTTGTGGATCACCGTGGGCATTTCTTTGACATTAACGCAGGCTGGCCCAGAAGGTGCATGATGCACGCATCTTTTGGAATACTGGCCTGTTCAGGAAGCTGCAGGCTGGGGACTTTTTCCCAGACCGGAGGATCACAGTAGGGGACGTCAAAATGCCCATTGTGATCCTTGGAGACCCCGCTTACCCGTTAATGCCGTGGCTCATGAAACCGTACACAGGGAGCCTTGACAGTAGCAAGGAACAGTTCAACTACAAGCTGAGCCAGTGCCGAATGACTGTAGAGTGTGCTTTTGGCCATTTAAAGGGGCGCTGGTGATCTCTGTATGGGAATCTGGACTTGGGGGAAGCAGCATCCCTATGGTTATATCCATGTGCTGTACCCTTCATAATATTTAGGAAGGGAAGGGTGAAAGATTCAGTCAGGCATGGACCTCCGAGGTTCAAGTCCTGGAGGCTGAATTTGCACAGCTAGAGAGCAGGGCTATTAGAGAGGCCCAACACAGGGCTGCAAGGATTAGGGATGCCTTGAGGGAGGAATTTGAGGCTGAAAACCAACAGTAATGTTTGGTGCCTTGCACAGGAGTGAAGTGTAGTGGTTACAATGTTAGTGGGAATCTGTGTTTGCTAAGCTGATTTGTAGTGCCTGTGTCTTTCCTGGGCTAAGGTATCTTTGACCTTATGCAATAATAAAGACTGTTTTCAAAGCCAAGAATTCATTTATTGAAAGAAAATTACTTTATGGAAAGACACACAACTTTTGGGGAATCTGAAAGGGCAGGGGGGGTGGGGTGGGGAACTGTACAGTCACAGGTTTGAATATGTCCTGGCTGGAGTGCTGTGCAATGACTGCTGCACTACAGGGTGGCTATACTGCATGGCAGTGATTTCCCTACACCCCCCCCCTGAATTTTCCCAACACCCCCCCCCAGTTTTGTGAGCTAGTTACATACCCATTTAGTGACTGTTTGGAAATCTGAATTTAAACTGAAACATTAATACACACTTTAAAAGCTTATACAGTGTATGATAAAATATGTGTATCTGAAAAAGTATAATAGATTTGAAAAGTATGAACATAGACTAGCTTCCTTGCTTCCTTATACAGCTGTTTTTTATGATGTCAGTGCATTTATTTCGGTGATGTTGGCCAACCTAATAATTTCAAATGATGATTTGTAAGCCAAGTCTAAATTAGTTCTCCCTGACAGCTAGTGATGAGCTGGGGGCTAAGGCTTCAGGGCCAGATTATATTTACATTCACACCTAATCTACCTAGGTATCCAGCAAACAGAGCTGTGTTGTCCAAGTGATAGATTTTGGCTGGGGTTGGGTTACAAACCACTTGAATGTGGGGGAAGGGGGAATGAAATGTTGTTCTTATTGTATGAGTAAAGGGCAGTAGAACTGTACTTAGTCTGTGATGATTTGAAGGCATCAAGAGAGAGGGTGGGGACCTGTCCCTCTCCACTGTTTAAAGACAGAGCTGATTAGGCTCCATAGATAGTCTTTTGTTCTGTTAAGTGACCACTGCAGCTGAAATCACTGACAATCAGGTCTAAGTGCTTAGTCCTGTTGTGGGGACAGTGTTCCTGTGGGGACAGTGTTTTTGTGTAAGAGACAGCCCAGACTGCACTAGCAGCGAGGTTCCCGCACTGAGAGCTCAGCTGAAATCACTGAGAGCTGGTGGAACCTCAAGAAACCAACTCGCAGAGATCACAGTGGTAGGTGACAGCAGAAGGTGACTGTGCAGGGCCATTGGCAACAGAGCGGTGGAGTGAACGGTGGCACAACGAACAGCCATGGCCAGAGCGAACTGTGCCTTTTTGTCCCCCACCTGGGAGGTGTACTCACGTGAAAGTGAAGTCTGAGTCTCCACTGACCAAGGACAACACCGGTGAGTGGAGTGCGGTGGAGGGAAAAGTGAGGGGCACGTTAAATAACCATTTGTTTGTTGGACTATATTTTAGTCACTTTGCTCCAGAATGCTGGATTTGTGACTGGGAATGGAAACTTATATAAATATGTTTCCCATTGGCCATTATCTTTGAAAAATCATGGTGATCGGGGGAGGTCCTGGATGACTGGAAAAAAGCTAATGTAGTGCCCATCTTTAAAAAAGGGAAGAAGGAAGATCCAGGGAACTACAGGCCAGTCAGTCTCACCTCAGTCCCTGGAAAAATCATGGAACAGGTCCTCAAGGAATCAATTCTGAGGGCTAGTCTACACTTACCTGCTGGGTCGACGCGGTGAGTTTGACTTCTCGGAGTTCGAACTATCGCGTCTAATCTGGACGTGATAGTTCGAACTCCCCGTGTGCTCCGGTCGACTCCGGTACTCCACCACTGCAAACGGCTGTGGCGGAGTCGACCTTGGAGCCGCAGACTTCGATTCCGCGGCGTCTGGACGGGTGAGTAGTTCGAACTAGGGTACTTCGAATTCAGCTACGCTATTCACGGAGCTGAATTTGCGTACCCTAGTTCGACCCCCCTTCTTAGTGTGGACCAGCTCTGAACCACTTAAAGGAGGGGAAAGTGATCAGGAACAGTCAGCATGGTTTCACCAAGGGCAAGTCATGCCTGACTAACCTAATTGCCTTTTATGATGAGATAACCGGCTCTGTGGATGAGGGGAAAGCAGTGGATGTGCTATTTCTGGACTTTAGCAAAGCTTTTGATACAGTCTCCCACAGTATACTTGCCAGCAAGTTAAAGAAGTATGGGCTGGATGAATGGACGATAAGGTGGATAGAAAACTGGCTAGATGGTCGGGCTCAACGGGTAGTGATCAATGGTTCCATGTCTAGTTGGCAGCCGGTATCAAGTGGAGTGCCTCAAGGGTCGGTGCTGGGGCCGGTTTTGTTCAATATCTTCATTAACGATCTGGAGGATGGTGTGGACTGCACCCTTAGCAAATTTGCAGATGACACTAAACTGGGAGGAGTGGTTGATATGCTGGAGGGTAGGGATAGGATACAGAGGGACCTAGACAAATTAGAGGATTGGGCCAAAAGAAATATGATGAGGTTCAACAAGGACAAGTGCAGAGTCCTGCACTTAGGACGGAAGAATCCCATGCACTGCTACAGACTAGGGACTGAATGGCTGGGCATCAGTTCTGCAGAAAAGGACTTAGGGGTTACGGTGGACGAAAAGCTGAATATGAGTCAACAGTGTGCCCTTGTTGCCAAGAAGGCTAATGACATTTTGGGTTGTATAAGTAGGGGCATTTCCAGCAGATTGAGGGATGTGATCATTCCCCTCTATTCAGCACTGGTGAGGCCTCATTTGGAGCACTGTGTCCAGTTTTGGGCCCCACACTACAAGAAGGATGAGGATAAATTGGAGAGAGTCCAGCGGAGGGCAACAAAAATGATTAGGGGGCTGGAGCACATGACTTATGAGGAGAGGCTGAGGGAACTGAGATTGTTTAGCCTGCAGAAGAGAAGAATGAGGGGGGATTTGATTGCTGCTTTCAACTATCTGAAAGGGGGTTCCAAAGAGGATGGATCTAGACTGTTCTCAGTGGTAGAAGATGACAGAACAAGGAGTAATGGTCTCAAGTTGCAGAGAGGGAGGTTTAGGTTGGACATTAGGAAAAACTTTTTCACTAGTAGGTGGTGAAGAACTGGAATTGGTTACCTAGGAGGTGGTGGAATCTCCTTCCTTAGAGGTTTTTAAGGTCAGGCTTGACAAAGCCCTGGCTGGGATGATTTAGTTGGGGTTTGGTCCTGCTTTGAGCAGGGGGTTGGACTAGATGACCTCCTGAGGTCCCTTCCAACCCTGAGATTCTATGAAGATTTTTAAAATGCAGTATTTGCCAAGATTGTTATCTCACATTGTTGCTATCTTGGGAGGTCATTATGTTGGGGAGTTTCTGTACTAAACATTTTTATTATAATTAATTTTTACATAAGAATGGTCATACTGGGTCAGACCAATGGTCCATATAGCCCAGTACCCTGTCTTACAAAAGTGGTCAAGGCCAGGTGCTTCAGAGGGAATGAATAGCACAGGTCATCATCAAGTGATCCATCCCCTGTTGCCCATTCCCAGCTTCTGGCAAACAGGCTATGGACACTCAGAGCATGGTGTTGCATCCCTCTCATCCTGGCTAATAGCCACAGATGGACCTATTCTCCAGGAATGTATCTGGTTCTTTTTAAAATCCTGTTATAGTTTTGGTCTTCAGTTTCACAGCATCCCCTGGCAAAGAGTTCCTGGGTTGACTTTATATTGTGTGAAGAAATACTTCCTTTTGTTTTTTAAAATCTGCTGCCTATTAATTTCATTGGGTGACTGCTAGTTCTTGTGTTGTGTGAAGCATTAAATAAAATTTCCTTATTCACTTTCTTCGCACCAGTCAAGATTTTGTAGACCTCTATCATATCCCCATTAGTCATCTCTTTTCCAAGCTGAAAATTCCCAGTTACTTTAATCTCTCCTCCTGTTTCATACCCCTCATCATTTTAGTTGCCCATCTCTGTACCTTTTCCAATTCCAATATATATATTTTTAGGATGGGTGACCAGATCTACACACACTATTCAAGGTGTGCACATACCATGGATTTATATAGAGGCAATATGATATTTTCTGTCTTATTATCTATCCCTTTCTTAATGATTCCCAACATTGTTTGCTTTTGTGACTGATGCTGCACATGGAGTGGATGTTTTCAGAGATCTATCCACAATGACTCCAAGATCTCTTCTTTGAGTGTTAACAGCTAATTCAGATGCCATCGTTTTGTATGTATAGTTGAGATTGCTTTTCAATGTGCATTACTTTGCATTTATCAACATTGAATTTAATTTGCCATTTTGTTGCCCAGTCACCCAGTTTTGTGAGATCCCTTTCTAGCTCTTTGCAGTCTGCCTGGGACTTAACTATCTTGAATAGTTTTGTATCATCTGCAAATTTTGCCACCTCACTGTTTACCCATTTTTCCAGATGAATATGTTGAATAGGACTAGTCCCAGTACTGACCCCTCAAGGATACCACTATTTATCTCTCTACATTCTGAAAAATGATAATTTATTCCTACCCTTTGTTTCCCATCTTTTAACCAGTTACTGATCCATGAGAGGACTTTCCTCTTACCCCATGATGGCTTACTTTTCAAAGGTCAATTTAAATTAAATACTTTTTTTAAAATGTATATTTTTTTAGAAATCTAGACCTGTTATGTGTTTTGGTGTAACTTGCATTATTCTTACGTTAAATTTGCATAATCCTAACAAAACATTTACTTTATTCATCTCTCTTTTATATATCTCATTGGTCCTGACACCCACCCTGTAAATTCGAACACCCCCCCTAATTTCAATTCCTGGGGAAACCACTGCTGCATGGTGATGGGGGTTGAGTGCAGAGGGTAAGGGTCATAGTTCTCAGGGCTGGTGGGTGAACGTACAGGTGTTTTCGGGGCAGCTGGTGGTGATGAGAACCTGGATGTTGGGGAAGGGAGGTTGGAGCTAATATGGGGGCACAAGGGAAAGAGCTTTGGGACAAGGGATGCAGGGGGGAACCGGGGGCGGTAGTGTTCTGCTTGCATGGCTATGAGCGCCTGGATAGAGTCCGCTTGGTGCTCCAGGATGTTTATCAGCCGCTCCATGCTTTGCTTCCTGTGCGCTGCATTTTCCTTGCGGATCCTGCTTTCCCTCTCCCTCCACTCCTGCGCTTTTTGATTCTCTGTGAGAGGTTGGTGCATCACTTCGTGCAGCATGTCGTCTTTGCTTTTTCGCTGTCTGACAGAGGTTTTGCAGTCTCTCAGCCAGTGATAACACGGACAGCCGAGATCTCAAGGTTGCATCTGTAAAGGCAAAATGCAACACTTAACAGAGGCAGCATTGTTTATACCAGACAGAGTAATTTCCCCGCACTTAAGGAGGGCACATACAGTCTTCACAATAGCGTAATTTTCCCATCCCAAAGAGAGTGCACATAACCCACGGGAGCCCCGAAAGGGTGAGTAAGGGGGACTAATTGTTTCAGGGCTGTACTGTCCTCTTGGTTTCTGTGCCTTGGGGAGAGCCAACAACTGCAGGGGGCACCTACACTGAACACTATCCCAACATTTTCCACAGGAGTGTATCCTGGAAGATATCTCGCTGCTGCGGGTCACCTGGAAAGAGCGGGAGGATCTTCTACTGCAATGTGGATTCCGCCCTGGCCCCTATGCAGCTTGCCTGTGTGCAGCAATGGTCCCCCCACCCCTCGTGGATGTGTTAGCCTGACTGGGACAAGGACCATAGTAGCTTTCCCAATAAACGTGCACAAGCGCATTGCCCATGCTCTGGATGAGACTTTTGATGAGATTACCGAGGCCGATTACCGTGACGTGATAGACCACATCAGTGCGCTATTCTGCATCTAGGCATGCATGCATGCAGCCGTAACCCTCCCGCCTCTCCCGAAAAATTTCCATCCAGAAAATAAAAGCCGCTTACTGGGAACCTGCTCCTCTGTTTGTCCTCCACCAAGTACCGGGTGCTGCGACTGGCTACCTTCCTCTTGGCTTGAGAAGAACTCCTGGCTGCATGCCTCCAGGGACTCCGGGGTGTCTCCCCCCACCCCAGTACCCTCACTTTCGCTTTCCCCCTCCTCCCCCTGCTCTGAAGTGTCCATCGTGGTTGTCGGATTGGCGGTGGGGTCACCCCCAAGTATTGTGTCCAGCTCCTTGTAAAATCGGCAGGTCGTGGGGGCAGCGCTGGAGTGGCGGTTTCCATTGCGGGCTTTGCAGTAGGCACTCCGCAGCTCCTTCACTTTAACCCTGCACTGCAGCGCATCCCGGTCATGGCCCCTTTCCATCATGGCCCTTGATATCTGCCCAAAGGTATCGTAATTCCTACGGCTGGAGCACAGCTGGGACTGCACAGCTTCCTCCCCACAAACACTGATGAGGTCCAGCAACTCGCCATTCTCCATGCTGGGGCTCATTTGCCACGTGGAGGCATGGTCACCTGGAAAGATTCACTGATTGCACTCCACACCTGGCTGAGCAAACAGGAAGGGGATTTTTTTAAATTTCCGGGGCATTAAAGGGCGGGTCTGACAGCTGGTCACCTGAGGCCAGGGCAGTAGAGTTTGAACTGATGAGCAGAGTAGCTAGAACAGGCACTCTGGGATAGTGCTGAATACTTCTGAAGGCCAATAACAGCGCTTTTGGTGGCCACAGTGGCGGGCAGCACTGCATCAGCAGCGCTATAGTCTTTATTCCTCTTGTAGAAGTGGAGTACAGCCAGTGCTGTAGCCAGGGAGATACAGCGCTGAATGCGCCTTGGAAGTGTGGATGGTGAGTGAGTTACAGCGCTGTAAAGCCAACACCAGTGCTGCAACTCTCAAGTGTAGCCAAGCCTGAACACTAGATGCCTTTCTGGAATGTTTGCCCCAAAAGTAGCTCTTGTGTCATACAGGAGGCCTGTGATATGCATGGGGTCAGATTAGATGCTCTAATGGTCTCTTCTGGCCATAAAGTCGACTAATTTCTGAAAAACTGAGTGTAGCATTGGGAGCAGCGTCTGATGTTTCCCTGTCTAGCCGGCTTGCTGCCTAGAACGAACGCTCCTTGAGTGGGGTGATCCACAGGGAGTAGCTCAAACCTCCACAGTGCCTGGGCAGGGGCAGGACATTAGCACAGCAAGGGAGGGGTGGCAGTGACATCACAAAGGCCTTTGCAGGACCTCAGACTATTGGTCAAAGGTGGTGGGGAGGTGGTGACCTCACAGAGAGATGCTGACATCAGCCAGCCAGGACAGGGGCGAGGGGCCAGGGAAACCTCAGAGACCCCTGTGGCTTTGCTTCAGCAAGTCTCCTTCTCCAGGTCTCTCTTTGAGGACTGAGAGAGTATTCGGGTTCAGGTACCTGAGCGCCAGGAGGAACCTCTTTCGAGTTTTCTCCTTCCCTTTTAATGAGTTTACTAGAAAACAACCATCCCTGTTTAGAAGGTAAGAGCCTCCTCGAGGTTTGAAACCTGTTCAGTCTGATCCATCTGGTGATAGTTGAATTCTACGCATGGAAAACACGAGCTTAAGGAGGCCGAATTTTATTCTGCACCTGGGATTTTGTCCCTTAGAATCACTGGGGACATTAGGGTTTGTCCTTTTTGTTTAATCTTTTCCTTCATCCCTCCCTCCTTTCTCTTTGTCTCGTGCTTAGTTTGTCCTTTCACCTGTTCCCTCCCAACACCAGAAGGGGTGGGTGGGTGTGTGTGTGTTTGCAGGGAGAGCTCGGCAGCTCCCACTGTGGGTGGTCCACCCAAAAATGTGGGGCTGAAATAGTGCTCGGGCAGTGATTCCCCACCGGTGACCTAGGCCATCCTTTGGGCTCTCTGGTGAGAACCTCAGCCTCCCGCCCTCAGTCTCTACCCTGATTGGCTGAGCAGGGGGTTATTGACAGGGAGGAGACTCAGGTCCTTGTTGTTCTCTTTTAAGACCAAGGAAATAAGTGCTGTCAGCCCCGCACTAGAGTGATGTTCTGCACCCCTGCTGCTGGCCAAGTTTCTCTTTTCCTGGCAATAAGACAGACTCTTGTTTTCCCAGCCAGCCGATCGCCCGGTGTCATCACCCTGCCTGCTGGCTGGGCAGGGTAACTCCTCAGGTCACCCCCCCCTCCAGCCTGCCTTGGGCTTGGAGAGTGAGGAGAAGGGCGAGGGACGACCCTGAACATCCTCCATCCACCGCTCCGTCACCAGAGCAAGTGAGTGGCATTAGGGTTCCTCGGTGGCGTCCCCTGTCTGTCTGGGGAGAGGCAGAAAGAGGGGGAGAGAATCTCTCCCAAAGGAGATTGGATTTGCAAACAGCCCCCAGGAGCCCCTCACTCTCAGACCGGGGAGGTGCTTCTCCAGAGCCATCTCCCGTGTGTTTGGCAAGGTCCCAGCAATGGGGCTCCCAGCCCTTCCCTTGTGGGAGACTGTTCCCCAGGCCGAGAGTCTCTGAGCTGGGCCAGACCCGGGGAGCTGCTGAGCATGGAAATCAATGGGAAACGAGGGGGCCCTGGCCTTGCTATGCCGAAGGACTTTGAAGTGGGGAATGGTTTCCCAGGAGACGTCCGGACTCCTGGGTTCTGTTCCTTCTCTAGCCTGGGGGGGGGTGGGGGGGGAGTGTGTCCTGGGCTGGCAGGAGGGAGCTGCTTGTCCGAAGTGACCGATGGTCTTTGTGACTGACCCCAGTGCTCGAAAAGGACGAGACTCCCCGGTTCTTGCAGCCCCAGGGATGAGGAGGGGGAACGTTGAGGTGGAGCAGATCATGCAATGAACTCCTGCCAGTGTGTGTAGCCTGCGCTCCCTGCACCCCCGTGGGGGGAGGAGGAGCTGCTCTGGCTGGGGCAGGGATGGGGAGGGACCAAACAGGCTGGTTAGTGAGAGGCTGCCCTGACCCCGGACTCACGCCTGCTCCCCGCTCGGTTCCAGGATGCAGGCTCCTGAGGATGTTCAGGAAGAAGGCTCTGCCAGTGGCCCCAGAGCCTGAGGGGAGCAGCTGCCATCTTCCCCAGGAGTGGAGCGGCCCCTCCATCCTCACTGGCGGGGAAGGAGCTCCCGGCCGGGCCAGGAGGTGGAAGTGCCCAGCCTTCTGGAAGAGGAAACCTGCTCCTGGCGCAGGTGCTGAGGTGGGAGAGGCACCGGCCAGGCCAAAATGGAGCTGGGCCAGGATGCGGCTGGGCAGGCAGAACCCAGCCCAGGAGCACAACCAGGCAGGGTGGCTCCGGGGCTTGTTGTGTGGGCAGCAGCGGCCCCAGGAGCCCAGACCCCATTTCCAGCAGGAGGCATCGCCCTGCCCAGGCAGTGGGGACCTTCCAGCCTTCCCAGGGAGGAGGTGGAGGATCCCTCTCCCAGCCCCAGCAGCTCGGCCTGCTCCCCATGGGACAGCAGCAGCGCCTGGGACTCGGACAGCAGCGAGGCCGACGGACGCTTCTGCTTTGTTCCGGGTGAGGAGCCAGGCTGGGCTCAGGAAGGGGTGAGGAGGGGGCTGTGAACACCCCAGGCCCAGGCCCTCGAGCAGTGCTATGGGGCAGGTCCCCAGCTCTGGGGTCGGGCCTGAGCCACTGAACCCCACTGACACTAGCTGCTGCCACTTTAAGCCTTGGTGCCCCTTTGGGTTGGGGGGTGGGAGGCACCTCCCCGGGAGTCCCGGGCCGGTGGGGGGGGGTCTCTTTGCTGTGGACTCCTGAAGGAGTTGGGGGCTGACGACACTGAGGCTACTTGGAATCAAATACATTTGAGATACAAGTACAGAGCCCATATTCATAACTTCAAATACAAAAATGGTGCCCACATACAGCCAGCGTCATTATCACCAGCAAATCATAACCTTGTCCTAGACACCTCACACGCCAACCTTTGCACAATATTTGCTGCACATACATAACAGTGGTAGCAACAATGATCTCTACAGTCCCAGTTCATATTAATAACGTCACAGAAGGCTATAGAGAAGTGGGAGGGAGGCGTCTTCCAGCCGGCGTGTCTCCTCCGTTTCTCCCTTGCTGCTTGGGCCGAGGTGGGAAGGGAGCGAAACGTGCCCGGCTGAAGGTTTTGCGCTCGGCCTTGAAGATTAAGCCCGACCCCCCGGCATGGCTAGGTCGGGGTTGTCCTGGGCTCTGTGGGGGGAGGGCTCAGCTGGGAGAAGGGGCAGACGAGGGGATTTTGTCTCTGATAGATAAGGGCTTTGTCAGCGGGAAGCTGCAGGTCACATGCTGGGGGTGACAATGGGGTTTGAGCTGGGGCAGCAGCAGCAGGGGAGCAACGTGTGTGTGTGTGGGGGGTTCACTTGGTAAAAATGAACCTGCCAAGCCGCTCCCTCTGCTGGAGCAAAAGCCTCTCATTTATCTCCTCAACTCCCCTCCATGAAAATCTCCACCCCTCCCCTGGCGCTGAGAGACCCCCTCACTCCCATGGAGATTTGTAATTGTTCTAACTCTTCCTTGGCCTTGTCCAAACAGTTTCCCCAGACAAATGATCAAGGACATTTCAAATGAGACAAACAAACCAAACCAGAGAAACCCCCACCACACCCAGTTTGGGGCTGAATTTTTCTACTGAAGTTTGGAGACAATAAAACTCATTCCTCTGTTGGCCAGAAAACCAAAGCTAGACCTCCGCCGCTGTAGCGGTGACTTCTGCTACCGAACCACCAATGCACTGACTCCTCTTGTGAGACATTTCTCTGCACAATACTGCTGCTATTCCAGTTACTGACTCCAGGAAACATTTTCCTTAGCCTGGCACCGTGTGTCACTGGTTTTTCTAGCAAAGGCCAGTCCCTGGCCCTGTGGTCCAGACATCCTCATTCACATCAAGCTTCAAGTTGAGAATCATTTCCCATTCCCGCTCTGTGGAAGGGGAGACTTTTAAACGCGCTCTCTGTGTGACTGCACATGGCTAAGCAAAGAGAACAAACCCCCAATCCCCCCTGTGCTTTGGGAGCCAGGTTTGCGGTGGGAATTCTGTAGTTCAGATGATTTCACGCCTGGGCATTGGGATTCTTTACCAGTTTCTCTGGCATTGGGGCAGTTTTGTGCTCACAGCTGTGATGGCCGAGTGGTTAAGGCGTTGGAGTCGAAATCCAATAGGGTTCCCCTGCGCAGGTTCAAATCCTGCTCACAGCGAGGCCTGTGTTTTAGCCAGTCTCTCACCTGGGCAATACCTCTGTACAACCCCCTGAGACACTCTCAATTCTCTCCCAACCCCAAGTAAATCCTGTTCTGCTCCTTTCATAGAGATCCCGGGGACACCACCTCACACTGTGTCCCTGAGGGGTCAGGCAAACTCTCAGCACCTGAAGCCTCTGCCACTCACCTGGTGCCCCATAGATCAGCCATTGCCCTGGTTCTGCTCCTCTCTCTAGGGTGTGAAAGGAGCTGAGTCAGCGACTCCATGGGAGCTACGGGGCTGCAGAACCAACAGAGCAAAAATAGGTGCTCAGCACCCACTGGCAGCCAGCTCCCCCCCCCCACACACACTACAGGCCTTGCTGACAAGCTCCTCCTCTTCCTTCAGCGCCTCCCACCTGCCAGAGATCAGCTGTTCAGTGGGGTGCAGGAGGCACTGGGCAGGAGGGGAGGAGCAGGGACAGGAAGAGGTGGGGAAGGAGAGGAATGGGGCAGGAAGGTGCAGGGCAGGAAGAGGTGGGACAGGGGTGGGGTTTGGGGAAGGGGTGGAGTGGGGCAGGGCCGGGGGAGGAAAAGGGGGGATTTGTCCCAGACCCCTCTAGGGCCGGCCCTGAAGGGAAGCACCGACTATCACAGTGACAATACAACTGACCAGCATTGCGGGGGAGGCTGAGGGAGATCCACCCTCACCAGGTCTCTTCTCTCCCCCACGGTGAGCCAGACACTGCTCTCTCCTGGCTCTCACTCTAGCAGCTGGACGCCAAGGAGCCATTTCCCCACAGGAAGTGCATCGAGTGCCCCTGTGGTGCTGGGGGGCTGGCGCTGCGGCTGGCAGGGGGGCTGGCAGGGGGGCTGATGTTTGCACAGACTCTCAGCTGCCAGGCCGGAGGGGGCACTTGGGACCTTACCAGACTGGCTCAGTGAAGACGGGGGGTTGACAGAGCAATACAGACGCTCTCCAGAGCACGGAGCAGCAGCCGCCCATGCAGCCAGGCAATGAGCATTTCCCACAGCCTGGAGCCAAGGGGGAGGCGGCAGCTGCTGTTCCAGCTCCTCGGGGCCAGGCCCTGTCAGCCAACAGCCACTTCTTACTCCCCACAGCTAAGGGCGCCGGGTTCCTCCGGTGGGGGTGTGGAGCAGCCGTTCGTTTTCCTGTTCGCACTCCTCTGCGGTGTGAAAATCGGGGAGGGGAGGCAGAAGCCCCACTTCCCTCCCGAAATGACGCCCAGTGGGGGAAGCCAGGACAACAGGGTGGGGCGGCAAGTGGTGGCCAGACTCTCACCGCCAGGATCTAGTCTAGCTCAGGGTCCAGCTCAACTTCCTTCCCGCACCACTGGCCCCCAGTCCCCTTCCACCACCAGGTCAACCCGGGCACTAGGGCAGGAACAGGGTGAGGCAGCAAGTCAAGCTGAGCAAGGCAGGCAAAAGCGAGTCTTGTCTTCATGGGCCAGTCACAATGACGTCCTTTTTGTGTGCAACTGCTGCAAAAACATCCAGGACAGAAGTAACAGGCCAAAATGCTCCCATTCAGCTGCCAAAGTAGCTCAGTTGGGAGAGCGTTAGATTGAAGATCTAACAGTCCCTGGTTCAATCCCAGGCTTTGGCAGGTCCTTTCATCCCTCTTTGTGCAGGGGCAGCTTGTTCTCTGGGAGCACAGTGGTGTCTACACCCCAGATGAGCAGGGCTGCCCTAGAGGATCCAGGGAATCTGGAACAAAACAATTTTGGTGGGCCCCTTCCATTAAAAAAAAGTTGCAATGCTGTATTCGCATGGGGCCCCTGTGGGGCCTGGGACAAATTGCCCAACTTGCCTCCCCTCTGGGTGGCACTGAAGGTGAGTCCCTGAGCTTGGGCTCTGCAGTAGGAAAACATAGAATGGGCTTCTGCCCCTAGTTGGCCCACCTGACCTTTAACAAGGAGAGATGGGAGCTGCCTTTCCCAACATGGCAGGGAGAGAGTGAGGCGGGGGACCATCAGGAATGGTGCCACAGGGGGTGCTGGGCAGTGACAGGCAGGGATTGGGGATGGAAGCTCCTCTGTGCAGCTGAATGAGGACAGTACCAGGGAAGGGGCATGTGTGAAAGTGGCCATGTGGAAGGGATTTGGGGGCCCAGGAGGTGGCACTTGATGTTCATTGCCTTGGAGCAGCTGGACTTGGCCATGGTGGGTGTTCAGGAAATGCACATTAACAACTCTAGGGTAGCTTGATGGGCAGAGGGTGATTGGAGGAAGGGCCTCCTGGCCAGGGAAGAATGATGGGGCTGGAGTCTTGTTCTTCACGTTGGCGGTGAGAGTACAGAAGGGGCTGGAGCTCCAACCAGGGAGGGCATTACTGGTGGGCTTTGTGCTCTGTGGCACTGGTTACTGCTATATTAGTGTGTATGGTCCCCAGTTAAGGCATGAGAGGGAAGATCAAAGGCTCCTTCCTCTGGACTGCATGATGTTTGGTGTTGGGGGGGGATTTTAATTGTGTCAGCCGGCCTGAGGCCTGCTGGTCCCGTTTTCCCAACCTTCAGAGGAAACATTTTTACAATGAGCACTACCTGGCGCAGGTCTGTAGTGAGGTCGGCTTAGAGGAGCTCACTCCAGCCACAGAGGGGGTTCACCTTTCTGCGGGGTGTAGCCCTGAGGATTAATCTGTTGGTCTGTATAAAATGTCTTTTTGATAAACGTGTGTAGGCTGCATAGATTAATAGAATTTGCAATAGCTATAAATGCAAGATACCTAGAAGCTTCTAAACCAGACATCCTGGCCTATTTCCTCTGTGATGCTGAAAGCAACCTTTAAGACCCTTACTCAGAAAAGTGATAATAGGAAACAAACCTACGCAAATTGTCTAGGGACTTTCTGAATATCTGCTAACCTTTCACCTAGTTAGGTGCAAAAGTAGGGTATTTCTGCCCACAAAATATAACAAGTCTACCACAAAATACGTAGATAGTTGTCATTAGTACGTACACAAAGGTCAGCCTATGAAAACAGGTACCCTCACCTTTCCATGGGGGAAAGACAAATTTGGGCATAGGAGGAAAGATTTCTCCCTATAAAGGTGTGATAATCCACCATTAGGGCAGGCGATACATCTCTCTGTTTCCTGGTCGTCTCAACCTGCTTCGAAGCCTCCTTCTCCTACGAAAGCTGTCAATGCTAGTCGTAGTATTAATTCTTTTCAAAGTTGTGAGTATGAAATAATTCTTAATTTCTACTTCACCTCTAAGCATCTATGCTAAGAAGGGTTTAATTTACAACCAGTTTCTTTATAACTATACTTCCTCTAGCAGAGGTGTGAAATTCACTTTAGTACTCTTTGCTGCAGAGTGCATTTAGAACTGTATAATATCATATCATATCTCTTAAAGAACTGTGATATTTTGTAACTTTGTAATCTCATACTGCTTTTAACATTTTACATTTACTTCTTGTTTCATTGATTTTAAATAAAAGGTCTTGTTTGACTAAACATTGTCTCAGTGTAATTCCTGTTAGACCCCAATCTCCTTGTATTAAATTCTGTGAAGCCTGATTCAAGACGAACTTTTATCTTCTGATCACACATATTGGCGAGCCATACCCATATTATTAATATCTATTAATTATTACTAACATTCTTAATTAATTAGAAAATTAATTAATAAATAAAACTAAATTAAGTGGATAAATTCCACTGTCCCTACTAACCCTCCCCAAATCAGGCAACAGACTGGCGAGCCGCCAGGAGGAGATTTAAGGAGTGTGTGACAGGAATTTCAGGGAATTTCAGACTTTTTCTTTGAACCGTAAGTAAATGGTTAAAATTTCAGTAAAACTCTGAAATCTAACTCTTATACCAGAGACAACTGGTTATTGCTGCTGGCAGCACGCCCAGTATTTCCGTTTTGTATTGTGGTTAAACAGCCTACGGGTTTTACTTTCACTTTTGCCTAAAGGATTTTAACTGTATTGATAACTGAATATTAAAGTAATAAAGTTTAAAAGTGATATATGTGCACAGAAAGGGGTTTTTATATGTTGAAGAAGTTAATGAATGGTACCGAATAAAATAATAGCAGCCGCACCTGGATCCGGTGACCCACACTAGTGGTGGCGGGGAGTTAATAAAACAAGGTATTCATAGCCGCCAGAAAGGCCGCAATCAGTCAGAACTTGAATAGTTCAAAGATACCTTATCTTAGTCCCATTAACTCTTCCGGACTGCACCTCTGATCCGTCTGCCTCAGTATTCCCCGATATTTGGCAGGTCCCGACAGAGGGGAAAGACCTCTCGATCTGCTATAAGCCATCGAGAGAAGAGAGAAGAGAGTATCCCCACTCCCTCTATTTACTTGGGACTTTTATGATACAGTGTTTAAACCGGTGTACAAGGGGTATTATCCTGTTGTTTCTGTGAAGGGACGCCTTCTATATCAGAGTAAATCAACAGAAGATTGATTCTAGTGAATATACTAGACAATACTAGATTCTAGTGAATATACTAGAAGAAGAAAGAGATGAATTCTCTATTTCATATTAAGAGTATGAAAAATGAAGATATAACAGGAGTGGAGTGTGATGGAATTTCTAGCAGTTTAGCTTTGGAAAACTTTGCTAGGAAATATATTCAGGAACATGGTGGAGGTTTGGAGCAGCTGAGAAATAGTGGAATGATTTCTGAGCAGAGAAACCCATGGGGTTTTGTGAGTAATGTATTTGAGGATGAAACAGAGCAGAAAAAGAAAAGAGCTAAGGTGGTGAAGGGAATAGCTGTTGAATGCTTGCTTGTAGCTTGTAGTTCATTGGGAAAGAAATTGGATAAAAAGATGGAGTTACTCAGGGAAGTTCAGCAGATGCTGGTAGCCTATAGAGTAGACCGTGGTCGGCTGTTGGAAAAGATTAAAGAACTAGAAAAGGGAGAAGATAGAGCAGAGGAAGTTGAAGAATTGATTCCCATTCCTATTGGTATGGTGGACCCGACAGAGGTAGAAAATCTTATTGGACCAGTGACTAGAAGTAAAACAAGAGAATTAGCTCGAGCAAACACAGTACCTTCAGAAGCGAATTTGCAAGTTGAATCTGTAGAGTCAGAAGAGGAAATTGGCAGTGCAGAGAAAACTGACAGTCTGCCGATAAGAGACGGAAGTTCTGAAGTGACAGTTCAGGAGGCGGAGACAAGTGTCACAGTCAGTGAAGCAGTTAGTGACACAAACAGAGAAGCAGAGAAAGAGGAAAAGATCTCTACTTCTGTAGAGACAGCTTCTGTGAGTGAAGAAGCGATACCTTTACAATCGGTCATTGTTCAAGGGTTAGAAGAGGCCGTATCACAGGTAACACAGGTAGCTAATGCATGTGATGTAGTGATCTCTAAGTTACAAAGAGAGCTACAACAACAAGCAGGGAATAGAATTCCTGCTCCTCCACCCAATGTTACATTAGCACCATATAGAGTAGAAAATCCAGTCCCTTTGGGTGGACATTTATTGGCATTTGGGCAATCAACATTGCCTAGACCCCAGGAATTTCGTGGGTCCTCTACACCCCCGTGGTATATGCTGGTATCACCTAGTGTATCAGTAGAACGCCCTACCACGCCAGACTTTAGTGGACTAAGGGATGTCCTGCGTCAGTGTGGAGACACTTTGAATGTAACCCATAGACATTTCATGGAAAATTATCCTAGATACCCAGGATTATCTCCAGTGGAAAGTTTTGATGGTTCAGATGAGGAAAATGTGAATCCAGGTAGAAGGAGGCAAGGAATAGAAATTGTAGATTTAAGCTCAGATGAAAGCTCAGATGAAAGCTCAGATTCAGATCCAGAAGAAGGAACTGCAGGTTCCAATTCTGATTGTCCTGTAGCAGTTGTTACAGATATTAAAACCTTAGACCTGGTAGCTAAGCAAGTAGGAATGATGGAGGATTCTTCAGTTGCTATGCATGCACAACGTGTGCAGGAGACAGCAAAAGTGTTTGGCTTACCAAGGGAAGATTGGGTTAAAATCTTACAACTCACAGTGAATCGAGCATTGTGGAGTACTTTGCCACTTAAGTTTAGGGTAGAGAAAAGTTTTCAAGAGACAGTAGCCCTATTGGAACATAACCAGCACCAAGGGCAAGCTGGAGTAGCAATTCTGTCTAACTTAAAGCAAAAACCTAATGAAACTCCACATCAGTTTCATTTGCGGTTGAGTGCAGCTTGGCGGAGTCATATCAAAGAAGAAACAGATGAACTGCCATACATCAGTTTGCTAGTTAATAATTCTCTTCCTCAGTTAAGAGAAATGGTTAATATGCATATCACTGATGATATTTCTTTAAAGAGAACATTAGCCTTACTGGCTAAAGCACATGCACAGGGAGGCTCTAAATTAGGTCGGCGTGGAGCCCCGGTTGCAGTACTTCAGGAACCACAAACTAATCCTACGGTGAGGATTGAGGGACCTCAACCTCAGCCAGGATTAGGACGAGGAGTTCCTAAATTCCCTAAGTATCAACGTTGGCAAATGACCCTAACCCACGTAATAACCCTGGACCTTCGAGTGGCCAGGCCCTCGACAGGGTTATGCGTTTGGATCCTATGCAGGAGCCCGGGATCGTGTTCCTTTCTTTTCAGATGCTGCACAGAACAGTTCACGTCTGCAGAGACCTAAATCACCGCCTTTGCACAAAACTGAGGACTCAGTTGTGAAAATGTTTAAAACAGTGCAACAGACGCTTGAGGCTCAACGACGGGCTATCCGAGAACTTCATGCCCGTGTGAATGAGCTGATGATGATGGAAGGCCAAGGCTCAGCAACCTTGAACCATCCAGAGGCCTCCGTTGATCCAGCCCATTTTCCCAGTGGACAGCCACTCCTCCAGAATTGGCTGCCTCTGAGGAGATAGAGGAGGAACCCCTAGATTATCTGACAGCATATGCTGCATGACTACAAACAACCCCGAGTGTAGTCATAACCCCTTTAGACAGAGATACAAGTGGAAGACCCACAATATCTGCAGTGATAGAGGGACTAGACAGGAATCTCATTATAGATACTGGAGCAGCAATCAGTATTCTCCATGTCGAGGATCCTAGATCCTCTCCTCTATCATCAGGATGTACCAAGACACTTGCAACCTTTGCAAGTAATCAGGTTACTACCACACTTTCTACACCCCTTGAAGTACAGATAGGTCACCTAAGAAAGAATCATACTTTTGCATTAATGAAGTTAGCAGACCCAAATAATTCCTTATTGGGAACTGATTTCTTATACAAACAGGGATGTGTTCTTGATTTGTGTAACCAATTATTGTGTCTTTCAGTAGAACAGGAAAAGGATGACTCTCCCGTAGTCATACCTGAGTGTGGCATGGTATCTCCAGTGGAGAACTCTGAACCTGAAGGGTATGATTTGGACAAAATAGTGGCTAAACATGCAGACCAACCTAAGTTACAGGCATTACTGTACAAACATGCAGATGCCTTTGCTAAACACAAACATGACTGTGGATGCATGGCTGTCACTATTGTTGTGGAAGGAGGAGAAATTTCAGCCCCAAAACAGTATCCTTACCCAGAACAAGCAAATCCATACATAGAAAAGACTATTAAGTTTTTACTATCCAACAGGGTAAAAGATGGGCAAGTTTCAAATGCTCGCCTTGCTCACTGGGTATTATTACTGCAAGGGAAAGATATTGCAGTCAAACCTATTAGGACACCATCCTTGTTACCAACAGCTCTATTGTATCAGGGAGAGCCACACAAGGTCTTGTTTGACTAAACATTGTCTCAGTGTAATTCCTGTTAGACCCCAATCTCCTTGTATTAAATTCTGTGAAGCCTGATTCAAGACGAACTTTTATCTTCTGATCACACATATTGGCGAGCCATACCCATATTATTAATATCTATTAATTATTACTAACATTCTTAATTAATTAGAAAATTAATTAATAAATAAAACTAAATTAAGTGGATAAATTCCACTGTCCCTACTAACCCTCCCCAAATCAGGCAACAGGGGACAGACCAGGACTCGCACTGACCGGATTTATGCTTAGCTTTTGTGTCTTTAGCATGTTGCTTCTCAGATTCTTTCTTGGCCTGACTTGTTACACTTTGACACTTAACAGGCCAGAGTTTGTGCACCTTCCTATTATCCTCACTAGGATCTGATTTCCAAATTTTGAGGAATGACTTTTTGCCTCTAACAGCCTCCATTACTCTGCCATGAACCTAGAGTGGCGTTCTGCTGGTCCTCCTATTGTCGTTTCTGATTTAGGGCAAACGTTTCATCTGAGCCTCTAATTGCGGCGGTTTTAAACAGTCTGCATGCTGCTTGCAGGCACCTAACACTTGTGACAGCAGCTCCTTTTAATTCCGATCCAACCATCTATACTTATGCCAATAGGTTGACTTTAGGTCTTTAACTTTGAGCGGTAGCTGAGAAGATGGTAAATTGGGCAGAAACCCATTCGACAAACCTCTTCATTTCCTTGTTATTTCCTGACTTCTTCATTCATCGCCTTTTCCTTATTTCCTGGCTGAGGCGGCGGCCTGCCAGAGAGCTCCCTGGCACCTCTGGCTGCCTGGGCTGAAGGCAAGAGGCAGGCCTGGGTGTGGTGAGGGCCTCCTGTCCCGTAATGAGGCTGCACTGCTTCCTGGTCCCTTTTTCCCACCCACACCGGCAGGCGGCTGCTGTGGGAGAACACGAGGGAGGCTCTCGGGATGCTAGGCAGCGCTGTGTGTGTGGCTGTCAGGGGAAAGAGCCTTCTTCTCTAAAGATGGCTGGCAGAAAGGTGGTGCTCAGCTCTGTAAGTGACCTGCCCAGTAGCCTCGCTGCCAGGGGACGCAGACATTTCTGTAAGGTGCAGAAAGAGGGTATTTGGCTTCCAAATTAATATGAGAAATATGCATTTAGGAGATTGAATTTCCCTAGTTTCACAGGGCCCCAGTGGCCTAATGGACAAGGCAATGGCTTTCTAAGTCAGAGGTTGTGGGTTCGAATCCCATCTGGGGTGAAAAATTCCTGCCATATTGCAAGGAAATCTTTGCCTTATTTTCACCAAAGAAGCTGGGAGATGTTTGAACACAAAATACTGGATCTTGGGAAAAATCCCCCAGAAATGGCATCTTGACAAATGCTTTCTAAACCCCTCAGTAGCAAACAGTTAATACCAGTGTTTGTCTGAGACTAGAGGGAAGGGGAGTGTTTACTCCAACACCTCAGTGAGTGAAACAGAGGGAAAGAGAAAGCCTGTTCTGAAAGAGAATGGATCTGTCTGGAGACAAAGCAGCCCCTGAGAATGAGCAACAGTGTGAAAAGAAGAGGTTCAAATGTGTGTTAGATGTTAGTGTTAGAGGGTTTATCCCATTACTGAGTCCTTGCATACACACAGAGCAGCAATACCCAAAGTCCGAAGGTGCAAACAATGAGATGTTTATTGGATTGAATTTCCAGCAAGCAATGATTCCAGTTTCCTTCCTCGGTGTCCCCATCCCAGCCCTGACGCCACAGAGCCTTGCCTGTGTCCCTGTTCCCATTCTCCCCCTTAGCAAAACATAGGACATATGGTGACACATTTCCTGATCGGGCCAGGCATCAAGGTGGAAGGTGTTGATATTCCATTTGTCCCACTGCCCTGTGCGTAGTACAGTGCCCTGCTCCTTCTCTCATACGGGCCTGCCACACCTGTTCCAATTAGCGTTCCAGACTTCCCACTATAGTGGGCCCGGGAAGGTTGCGTCCAGGTTGTCTAGTACAGGGGGGAGGGGCTTACTCCATTACTTCTAGGTTATTTCCATAGGCAACGTAACACAAGTATACTTAGCAATACACCAGCCGCTGTAACAATCCACAGCTACACCGAGAGACCTGAGCACTGCCGCATGGTCCAACATCCTGGCCACCACCGAAACACCTCCTCTCCTCCTTCGACGGGGTCAAGCTCTTAACATGTCCAGTTGCAATACGCTGCCGCTGCAGGTTTTCGTGCTTTTGTCCATATCATAAGTGCATTGAATGTCCACAGAGAAATGGGTTATTGTCCAAACCAACTTAACCACATGGTGTGGAATCAGGCTGTATGTGCTGGTTCGATTATTCACAGCAGTAAGATTCTCAGGTCTATCTGTGCCCCAAAGCCCAGAGAGCAGTGTGTAGTGTGGAATTTGGTTAGGGGCTGGTGTAATTGTGCCCCCAGTAATATGTACATTTCCAGCAAAACACCTCATACACAGTACACCCAATTGTCCACCCCTTGCCACGGGCCATTGGGTGTGCTCCTCCATGGCCATCAGGGAGGGGCACATTCAAACATCTTCCCTGGATTTACACCATTTTACACACCCCTCCATTGATTCCCAGCAAGCAAATCCCCTTCTCATTATTCCCATAGGGCTTGTGGGGCCCACCTTAGCTGCTGATTCACTTCCAGATACCACGGTAGCTATTACACAGGTGCTGGCCTCCTAGTCGAGCATTTTGAATTTCTGTACACATCTTCCCCCAGGTCAGCCCTTTGAAGCCATCCTCACCCATGTCATGAGGTTTTCTGTTCATTGAAACACAACAATGCTAACAACAAGACAAACACCACAGACAAACAACACAAAACATAGATCCATGGTATTATGGGTTAGTCTTTTGCTGGCACCAGCTTGCTTGTAGAGTGTCTGAAAAACAAAAGAAACAATTTCTACACACACCCCGATGGGGACAGATTAGTGCTTAATAATAATAATACCACTTCCTTTTACAAATTTCCTTGCTAATTGCAGGAAAAATGGAAGAATTACCTCCAGGCTGTCCTTGTTTGGTTCTATAGTCAGATAGTGAATTACCCCACTCGCTGGTCATTTATGAAATTCATGAAGAGGTGTGCCTCAGTTTCCCCTCTTGTACAACAGACCCAGTTTGCAATAGTTTCTTTGCTGTACCAAGCTTTAAGTTTATCCTCAGGTAATAGCTGAGAGACAGCTTTAGATTTAGCTTTAGCACTGTACATACACACACACACTCCTTAGGGTTAACCTGTCCCCCTTATTTTCAGGCTTGACTTGTTTTTTCACCTCCCTTTCCTGGAGGGCCACAGTCTGAGTCTTCCAGTAGCTTGTTTGCTGACCAGATGTATTTATTATTTGCAACTCCTTTGTGCTGCCACTGATGGGCAGTTGTCTCCTTCCCCCATCAGCTAGGTCATTTGCATTCACACCGGCTTTCGGGCTTGGCTTTTGGATCCAAAGCCATCAGCAGCTCAGAGACACAATCAACTTCCACCCGAGTTCTGATTACTTTCCACTTTCATCTTCTGCTTCAAAGCACACAGATCTGAAAAAAAACCCACAACCTATTGTGGCTCCCTTTGGAGCCCTAATAGGGTTTGAATTAAGTACCATGTTTTGTTTGCATTTCTTTTACCCCTTCTCCAATATACACTGCACACGTCCTGGGAAAATGCACATTCCTTCCATAGTTTAACCTTCATAACATTATGTTACAAACAATAAGTCTCACTTTAGGTTTTTAAAACCTTACACAATTACACACAACATTTTGTTTTGTCTAACAGCCCTTGCACTGCAATAATTTTTTTTACACAACTGTACCCCGATTACACGTCCATCTTGTACAACCAGAGCCAGCCAGGGGCAGGCCAGTTAAGTGCCAATAGAAACCCCGGACATTCCTTTAGTGATGTTGCTTACATTACCCAGGAGTCAAATAGTTTTGATGAGATTATCTCTCCACCTGCTTCCTGCAGCCGTCCCCTATAGACCATTTCTGTGGGCAAAGGGCCCATTTCCCCTCAGAATGTCTGTAAAGGCTTCTTGGGACAAAACATAGTGGTGGTAGTAGCCACTTTACCTGACACTCTTGTATCATTTAATTACTAAGCTTCCATCCAACGTGAGTGCACAGAGCTGCACATACAGTTACATTTATATAACTGGGTTTTATTATTAAACCAAAAACTGCCCTTCTTGTAACACCACAACTGTTGCCTTTTGCTATTTCCACAACTCACAAATGTTTACTTTCCTCCAAACTCTGTATTATTAATTTTTGCAAAACCCTGAGCAGCTGCACTGCAGTGCGGGGGTGACTCTGCAGGGGGAGAAACTGCTGTGGAGCAATGTAGAGCAGGTGCAGGAAGGAGCCGGGGTCACTATTCACACTGTGAACTGCACAATTTTCCAAATTTGGGAATGGCCAAGAACAATTCTAAGGGGAAGGTGAATGCAGAGCAGTGACACTGGAGGTGCCCAGACCTCCAATGGGGGCGGTGTGGAAATTAATAAAGGGAAGGTCATTTGCAAAATTAGTTGTCACTGACAAAATTTGTCTCTTCTTATTTCATGTTATGGTGTTATTTAGCGGAATCAGGACATATTTTACTATTTTAATTAAACACTTAATTTTATTTAACCAAGCCAAAAACTTAATGTCACTTATTTTTTCTCTCTCCTAGCAAGAATGAATTGAATTTTGTGACTTTCTGGAAAGTGCAGCGAGATTAAATGTGGGGAATTCAGTCTCTGTGGTTGTGAGCTGATGTTTTCCTCTCACAGGTCAGTGCCTGCATTGAAATACCCAGAGGGATCTAAGGGCTGGTGTACGCTGGGCACAGGGGTGTTTGCAGAAGGGGCGGGGCCTCAGGTGGAAGGGGCGGGGCAGGGCGTTAGTCTCCCCCAGCTGGCGGTTCTCGCCCTGCCCATGGTGTTGCAATGACAGAGGCTGCCCAGGCTGCACTTGTAGCGAGGTTCCCCCACTAGGTGGTGGCGCAGAGGCTGCAGGAGACAGGCAGGTGGCAGCAGGGGAAGTGGCAACACAGGAGCTCTCAGCAGCAGGGTGAAGGACAATGCCGTGGAGCGGCAGCAACGCAGAGTGAACAGGGCAAACCGAGAGCCAGTTGAGGAAGTGTCGGCAGCAGAAGCGGAGGTGTCTTTTGATGCCTTCCCCTCCCTCCCCCACCCCTGGGGCTTTGCTGCCCAAGAGGAATGGGGGTTGGGGGAAGGAGAGCGGAGGGGTCTCTTAAAGGAACATTGGATTGGACTGTCACACCGCAAGGTGAGAAACTGAGGCACAGCACTGCCCAGCGTACTCTGGGGTGGGGGGTTGCTGATGAGCGTAGATTTGAATGTGGTTGTGGGGTTTTCCCAAACTCAGGCTTGATTCTCTTTCTCTTTTAATAGAAGTTCTCATTGGCTCTCCACCCACGCAGAGCTGGGGAGTGGGGGCGTGTTGCCTTTTCCCCAGGCTGAAAGGTGACACCAGCCTGGCGAGTGAGGGTCGGTTTGGGTGACCCCCACTCAGGGCAGGCTAAGGGCAGGTCTCTGCCCTTTACTCAGCCCAGGGGGAGTTTTTTGCACTAACATCCCAAGTGTGCAAGTCCGTCCCCGCAGAGCTGCCCCATAGGGTGACCTTAAAGAAACTGGAAAATGGGACAGGGCGTGGGGGGTAATAGGCTCCTATATAAGAAAAAGTCCAGCCAAACCTTTAAAAACGGGACATCTGGTCACCCTGGAGCAGCCCCGCACTCCTGCTCCCCGGTTGGTGCGTTTGTAACCCGGGGGCTGAAGCCGACGCGAGAAAGGGAAGTGAGTGAGCTCGGAGCTCTCCGGCGCCACCTGCTGGGAGCAGAGGGCAATGACTGAGTGACGTCCTGGCTAATTTAAATATCACCTTGTTCTCTGCCGGGTGGCTCCACTGGAGAGCTGGGGCGTGGCCTGAGTGTGGCAGCACCTTATTTGCATATATTAAAAGCAGCAGTTTGGGGCCATTGGGGTAAAATATGAGTAAGTTTTGGGGTTGGGCCCCACATGTTTAGTGCAGGCTGTGGGGAGCCGGGCTGAGCAGAGCCTGCCCCGACAGGGTGTGTGGTCACCCTGAGCTGGGAGCGTGTTGCCAGATATGGGGAAGGGGCTGGGTTAGGGGTAAGGGTAGCTGTGGAAAACCGGAAAGGATTCCCCCATTTTTGGTGTCTGGGTGGAGTTCTCATTGTGTAAATAGAAAATAGCAGTGGGGGGACAAAGGGATTTGAGACTTGTGTTTTGCGGGTTGCTGGGGGGCTTGACCTGAGCCATCTGGGGCGGGCTGCTGCTGGATGGGGTAAGATGGGGGCGGTGCTGTCTGTGTGCTTGAGAAGAGGGGCGGTTCCTGGTTGGCTGGTGCTGGCCTGTCTAGTGTTTTCTGACAGCTGAACTCCCATTGGCCTTCAGGCAGGGTGGGTCTCTGAAACCTGGTCTCCCATTGGGCCCTCCCCAATTGACGTTTCTGACAGGCTCAGCTCCCATTGGTGACGTTGTCTGACAGCGATGCGGGGCGGAGCCGCCAGGGCCTTGTGCACTCAGAGCTCAGCGCCCGCCCACGAAGCGGCGCGAGGCCCCGCGGGGCCGGGTCCCGCTGCCTGGCGGAGGAACAGAGACCGCAGCAGCGGTGCCAGCGAGAGAGCCATCAGCCGGTCCTTAGTTTCTGCTTGGTAAAGGCAAGTCAGTGGGGTCCATCCATCAGAAAAAGAGTACCAGGACTTCTTGCTGGGCGCCAGGGTCCAAAAGCAGCACATTCCCTCCTGGAAAGGGCTGTGTTTCGAATGTCCGTCCAGTGCGCGTTGAAGGGAAGGATCTGCGTGCCTGGGAAGCTGCGTCCCTCCAGAGGCGCTTGAGAAGCCAAAGGGGCCGTGGGTGAGTTTGTGATGAGGTGAGTGTGAAGTGTGGAAGGGGGAGGGTGGCAAGAGGAGGTTTTGAGAGGAAAAAAGGTGCTGCTGAGCTGGTAGGTGAGGACAAGGTCCCAGGCGGGTGTTGTGTGAGGAGCTGTGTAGGCCCGGACAGGCGTCGTGCTGGGCAAGGGCAGGTGAGGAGGGCCAGGGCTTTTCCCAGGGCTGTTGCTGTGGCCAAAGCCTTTCGGAAGCAGAAGAGGGCCAGGGGTGCTGTTGCCTGCTGGGGCCCATGTGACGGTGTAGGTGTACGCTGACCATAGCTGGTCTGTGGGAGCTGGGGCCCCTCCCTGTGCCCCTTTCCTCATTAGTATAGTGGTGAGTATCCCTGCCTGTCACGTGGGCGACCGGGGTTCGATTCCCTGATGGGGAGGGTGATTCCATTTTCAAGGGGGGAACAAAGAAATCCCTGGCCTGCCCACCACATGCCTTCCATTCTCCTTCTACAGCCACTTCCCTTGGCACCCCGAACTGATGACTTTCTCCTCCAGAGAGACAATTACCTCGCAAGGACACGCTGGCCCTAGCCAAAGCCTCTCCCCGGGCCCAGCTTCGGGGCCTGCACGTGGGGGCACGTTTCAGAGCGGCAAAGGGAAATAGGCTGGCCAGGGGCATGAGGACAATGGCCCAGACAAACGGGGAGGGACTTGGTCCAGGGGTGGAGGAAGACAGAAAAAGGGACAGGCATGGGATTGGCTTCCTCTATTTTTTCCTTTGCTCAGCATTTTACCTGTGACTGTAATGGGCAGACTTGAGAAATACCCGTGGCCGCCGGCGACGTAGGTGGCCGCCCCGAGAGCGCAGACCTGAGCATTTTGCGCTAGGCTGCTGCCTACTCGCCCAGTGCCTGGCCGTGATCGTATAGTGGTTAGTACTCTGCGCCGTGGCCGCAGCAACCTCGGTTCGAATCCGGGTCACGGCATTAATTTTTGGTGGGGAGGGGCTATCCTGCAGCACGCCTCGTGGCTCAGTCTGATGGCGTCTGTTTGCAAAGAGAGCCATCAGCCGGTCCTTAGTTTCTGCTTGGTAAAGGCAAGTCAGTGGGGTCTATCCATCAGAAAAAGAGTACCAGGACTTCTTGCTGGGCGCCAGGGTCCAAAAGCAGCGCATTCCCTCCTGGAAAGGGCTGTGTTTCGAATGTCCGTCCAGTGCGCGTTGAAGGGAAGGATCTGCGTGCCTGGGAAGCTGCGTCCCTCCAGAGGTGCTTGAGAAGCCAAAGGGGCCGTGGGTGAGTTTGTGATGAGGTGAGTGTGAAGTGTGGAAGGGGGAGGGTGTCAGGAGGAGGTTTTGAGAGGAAAAAAGGTGCTGCTGAGCTGGTAGGGGAGGGCAAGGTCCCAGGCGGGTGTTGTGTGAGGAGCTGTGTAGGCCTGAAAAGGCGTCCTGCTGGGCAAGGGCTGGTGAGGAGGGCCAGGGCTTTTCCCAGGGCTGTTGCTGCGGCCAAAGCCTTTGGGAAGCAGAAGAGGGCCAGGGGTGCTGTTGCCTGCTGGGGCCCATGCGACGGTGTAGGTGTACGCTGACCGTAGCTGGTCTGTGGGAGCTGGGGCCCCTCCCTGTGCCCCTTTCCTTGTTAGTATAGTGGTGAGTATCCCCGCTTGTCACGCGGGAGACCGGGGTTTGATTCCCCAGCGGGGAGGGTGACCCCTTTTCAAGGGGGGACAAAGAAATCCCTGGCCTGCCCGCCACATGCCTTGCATTCTCCTTCGACGGCCACTTCCCTTCGCACCCCGAACTGATGACTTTCACCTCCAGAGAGACAATTACCTCGCAAGGACATGCTCGCCCTAGCCAAAGCCTCTCCCTGGCCTTCCGCCCCCGGGCCCAGTTTCAGGGCCTGCACGTGGGGGCACGTTTCAGAGCGGCAAAGGGAAATAGGCTGGCCAGGGGCATGAGCAGTGATTTTCCAACAACCCCCTGCAGTTTTGTGAACTAGTTACATGCCAAACCTGGTGGCTGAACTTCACGACTTTGTCCTCACCCACAACTATTTCACATTTGAGGACAATATATATCTTCAAGTCAGCGGCACTGCTATGGGTACCCACATGGCCCCACAGTATGCCAACATTTTTATGGCTGACTTAAAATAACACTTCCTTAGCTCTCATCTCCTAATGCCCCTACTGTACTTGCACTACACTGAAGACATCTTCATCATCTGGACTCATGGAAAAGAAGCCCTTGAGGAATTCCACCATAATTTTAACAATTTCCATCCCTCCATCTACCTCGGCCTACATCAGTTCACTCAAGTGGTTCAGTTCCTTGACAGTACTGTGCTGATAAGAGATGGTCACATAAACACAACCCTGTACCGGAAACCCACTGTGGTGGAGTAGGGATTCTCTCTGTGGGGATGGGAGAGCAGGGAGGATGGGAGAGCAGGGAGGATTTTAGGTGAGACGCAGGTCTGCAGACTGTAACATGAGCTAGGCCTGGGGGAGGGGAGGTGACACCTCGGCCTAGGAGCTGGACAAAAGAAAAGTAGCTGAGTGGAGAGGGTGGGGTCAGTCTTCGGTTTTGGGACCAGGGTGGTGGGTTTGCAGGGGAACCTGTGCTGGAATCCAGACACCCTGAACCCCCAAAGAAGCCAGAGTGAGGGGTCCTGGCTCTGAACACGAGCTCTGCTGTATCCGGTGTTCCTGTTGTCCAATAAACCTTCTGTTTTACTGGCTGGCTGAGAGTCACTGTGGGTCCCAGGAAGAGGGGTGCAGGGCCGGACTCCCCCAGACTCCGTGACAACTGGTTGCAGTGGTGGGATCGACTGCACCCCGTGGACAGCGCTTCCTGCAGTAAGTGACTGGGGCGCAGTAAAACGAAGGGGCGATTAACCCCCAGGAGAGTGTGACCAGAGAGAAGGACTTTGCAGTAACAGGGTCCCCCGGGCGATCACAGCAAGCGATCCCAGGGGCGGAGGAGTCTGCAGCTCGACCCTGGCAGAGAGGGGGTGACCTCAAGGACTGGCACACTAGGGGTCCCCCTGGAACCCGTGGGGAGCGGCGAGCACCCCGGCCTGCGAGCGGCCAGCAGGAAGATGTATGCCCAGCAGCGCAAGTGCGACCTGGTGGGGCTGTGCCAGCGGAGAGGGCTGCACTGTGGGAAGCTCACCAAGGCCCAGCTGATTGCCCAGCTGGAGGACGCAGATCGTGTGAATGAACCAATCCCTGTCTCTGAGGGAAGCAGCCAGGCAGATGCAGCGCAGGCACCAGTGTGTGTCCCTGCTGGGAGGGGTCAGCCGGCCGCTGAGGGCTTCCCGAGACCTCCCACCCCTAGGCCTAGGGGGAGGAGGAGGAGGAGCCCAGCTACTGAGGGCACCGTGACCCCTCTGGCCAGCAGGGGGTCGGCCCGGCGAAGCTCACCCCCCAGCAGGGGATCGTCCCGGTGATGCTCGGCCTCCGTGGAGCGCATGCGGCTGGACTTGGAGAGAGAGATAAAACTGAGAGAGCTGGAGGAGCGTAAGGAACAGAGGGAACATGAGGAGAGACAAAGCCAGCGTGAGCTGGAGGAGAAGGAGAACCAGCGTAAACACGAAGAGAGGGAGGAGGAGAAGCAACGCGAACACGAGGAGAGGGAGAAGGAGAAGCAACGTAAACATGAGCTGGAACTGGCCCAGCTGAACAACAGTAAGGCCCCGGCTACGGTGAGTGAGGGGGGACCCAAGCCTACAAAGAGCTTTGATAAGAGCTTCCTGGCCCGGCGTAAGGAGCGGGAGGACATAGACACCTTCCTGATGGCCTTTGAGAATGCCTGCGAGCTGCACCAGGTGGACCCTGCAGACAGGATCCAGTTTCTCACCCCCTTACTGGACTCCACCGCCATGGAGGTGTACAGCCGAATGAAAGGGGCGGAGGCAGGGGACTACAACCTGTTCAAAGAGGCCCTGCTCCGCGAGTTTGGGCTGACCCCGGAGATGTACCGGAAGAGGTTCCGGAGTCAACATAAGATCCGGGAGGTCACATACCTACAACTGGTCAACCGGGCGCAGGGATACTCCCGCAAGTGGACAGCTGGGGCCCAAACTAGAGAGGACCTGCTTGACTTATTTGTACTGGAGCCCCTCTGACCTGCGTCTGTGGTTGATGGACCAGAAGCCGGAGAACCCGCAGCACGCAGGCCGGCTGGCTGACCAATACATGGACAGTCGGACAGGGGATGGCAGAGAGGAGTTTCGAAGGAGCAGGCCTGCCTCAACACAGAGAGAAAGTCACCATGGGACCTCCCAGCGGGGGCCTATGGAGAACCCCCACCAAAGGGGAACATCCAGCGTCAGGTCCATCCGACCCACTCGAGGGGACCCACGAGACATGGGCTGCTTTCTCTGTGGCCAACAAGGCCACATACGGGCCCAGTGCCCCAAGCTCAGGGACAGATCGAGCAGACCCAACCCGCAGAGGGTTGACTGGGTACAGACCCAATCAGATGAGGGGCAACATTCCCAGGAAAGGGGGGCTGGCCGCGTACCACCTGCGAAGGAGGGAGGAGGGCCCCAGGTCTGCTCCTCTGGGGGGCTGGATGCTCCAGACTCCGGGTTTTTGGTTTACAGGGTGGGCATGGGGCTGCCCCTCCGGAAAGAGTGCCATGTTCCCCTGGAGGTGGATGGGAGGAAGGTCACTGGGTACTGGGACACGGGCGCAGAGGTGACGCTGGCCCGGCCCGAGGTGGTGACCCCAGATCGGATGGTGCCCGACACCTACCTGACCGTGAGGGGTGTGAGCGGGACCCCATTGAAGGTGCCCATGGTGAGGGTGCACCTGAAGTGGGGGGCCAAGGAGGGCCCCAAGGACGTGGGGGTACACCCACATTTGCCCACGGAAGTGTTAATGGGGGGACCTTGAGGACTGGCCAAGCAACGCCCGGGGTGCCCTGGTCGTGACCCGTAGTCAGAGTCGGCGCAGGGCACTGCGCCCTGACAACGGGGAAGGTACTCTGCCCGAGGTGCCGGACCCTAACCTGGTGGGGAGGGAACGCCCAGGGACACGACCCAGAGAGGCTGCTACCTCAGACCTAGCTGGTGAGAGAGAGCAGGTCCCCATCCCTGTCCCAGCTGCCGAGTTCCAGGCCGAGTTGCAGAAGGATCCCTCCTTGCGGAAGCTCAGGGACCGGGATAACCTCAGTGCGGTACAGACCATGAGGAGAGGTTGCAAGGAGAGGTTCCTGTGGGAGAAGGGATTCCTGTACCGAGAATGGGCTCCCCCCGGGGAAGTAGAGTCATGGGGGATCAGGAGGCAGCTGGTGGTTCCCCAGAAGTTTCGCCACAAGCTCCTGTACCTGGCCCATGACATTCCCCTCGCAGGGCACCAGGGAATCCGGCGCACCAGGCAGAGGCTGCTACAGAACTTTTACTGGCCTGGGGTCTTTACCCATGTTCGACAGTATTGCCAATCCTGTGACCCCTGCCAGCGGGTGGGGAAGGCCCAGGACAAGGGGAAAGCAGCTTTGAGGCCTTTGCCCATCACAGAAGAACCTTTCCAGAAGGTGGCCATGGACATAGTGGGACCTCTCAGCAAGGCGACCCGGTCAGGGAAGAAATACATCCTGGTGGTGGTAGATTTCGCCACTCGCTACCCTGAGGCGGTGGCCTTGTCCTCTATCGAAGCAGACACCGTGGCAGATGCGCTGCTGACCATTTTCAGCTGGGTAGGGTTCCCCAAGGAAGTCTTAACGGACCAGGGGTCCAACTTCATGTCAACCCTGCTCCAGTCCCTGTGGGAGAAATGTGGGGTCCGGCACAACTGGGCCTCAGCGTATCACCCCCAGACCAACGGGCTGGTGGAAAGGTTCAACGGGACGCTAAAGATGATGCTAAAAACATTTAGGAACCAGCACCCACAGGACTGGGACAAGTTCTTACCTCACCTGCTGTTCGCATACAGGGAGGTACCCCAGGAATCTACCGGGTTCTCGCCTTTTGAACTGTTATATGGGAGGCGGGTAAGGGGGCCCCTGGACCTGATGAGAGACGAATGGGAGGGGAAGGCTGCCCGATGGCAAGTCAGTGGTGGAGTATGTCCTGACTTTCCGGGAAAGACTTGCCGAGCTCATGGGCCTGGCCAGGGAGAATCTGGCCCGAGCCCAGAGGAAGCAGAAGGTCTGGTACGACCAAGACGGGCGCAGGCCCGCGCCTTCGCCACTGGGGGTCAAGTGATGGTTCTCATCCCCATGAGAAAGAACAAACTCCAGGCTGCCTGAGAAGGGCCCTTCAAGGTTATCAAGCAACTAAATGAGGTAAACTATGTGGTGGAGCTGTCGAACCGGGCTCATCACCGCCGGGTGTACCATGATGAAGCCATACTATGACAGGGGGAATGTGGTGTTGGCCGTGTGTGGACATTGGGAGGAGCCGGGAGATGACCCTTTAGTGGATCTATTCCCGGGGACAAAGGCTGGCTCCCCCCTGGAGGCGATTCCCCTCTCTGATCAGCTGACCCTGGCCCAGCAGGCTGAGATCAGAGGGGTGCTGCATCTGTACCGACAGCTGTTTTCCAACCAGCCCGGGCGCACTAATTTGACTGTCCACTGGGTGGAGAAAGGGTCACCCCCCCATACGATGCTCCCCTTTTCGGGTCACAGGAAAACTGCCCAGGACCTAGAAAGAGAGGTCAGGGACATGCTGGCTTTGGGGGTGATCCAGCCATCTTCCAGCCCTTGGGCCTCGCCGCTGGTCCTGGTCCCCAAAAGGGATAGGTCGATCCGGTTCTGTGTGGACTATCGAAAGCTCAATGCCATCACTGTATCTGATGCCAACCCCATGCCCAGGCCTGACGAGCTCCTAGACAAGCTGGGAGGCGCTCGGTACCTCACCACCATGGATCTTACAAAGGGCTACTGGCAAGTGCCGCTGGACGCAGATGCCAGGCTGAAATTGGCCTTTATCACCTCTCTGGGGCTCTATGAGTTTCTGACCCTGCCCTTCGGCCTCAAGGGAGCGCCGGCCACCTTCCAGAGTCTGGTGGATGAGCAACTGAGGGGGATGGAGAGTTTTGCCGTGGCATATATTGACGACATCTGCATCTTCAGCCAGACCTGGGAGGACCACGTGTCCCAGGTTAAACAAGTGCTGAACCAACTCCGAGAGGCTGGGCTAACCGCAAAGGCTGAGAAGTGCAAGGTGGGGATGGCTGAAGTATCTTACCTGGGCCATCGGGTGGGAGCGGCTGCCTAAAGCCGGAACCAGCCAAGGTGGAGGTGATCAGAGACTAGCCTGCTCCCAAACCAAGAAGCAGGTCCAGGCCTTTATTGGGATGGCGGGGTACTATCGAGTTTCGTGCCCCACTTTAGCGCCATAGCCGCCCCATCACTGAGCTGTGCAAGAAGGGAAGCCAGACAAGGTGGTCTGGACCGAGGAGTGCCAGCAGGCTCTCCAGGCGCTGAAGGAGGCTCTGCTCAGTGGCCCAGTTCTGGCAAATTCAGACTTTGACAAGCCCTTTATGGTGTTCACTGACGCCTCAGACACGGGGCTGGGGGTGGTGTTGATGTAGGAGGATGAAAAAGGGGAGAGACACCCCATCGTGTACCTGATCAAGAAGTTGCTACCCCGGGAGCAGAACTACGCGGCCATCGAGAAGGAATGCCTGGCCATGGTGTGGGGCCCTTAAGAAACTGGAGCCATATCTCTTTGGGCACCACTTCACCGTGTACACCGACCACTCTCCCCTGACCTGGCTGCACCAGATGAAAGGAGCCAACGCCAAGCTCCTGAGGTGGAGCCTGATCCTGCAGGACTATGACATGGAGGTGGTCCACGTGAAGGGAAGTGCCAACCTGATAGCAGACGCGCTGTCCCGGAGAGGGGGCCCTGAACTTCCCCGGGTCACTGGGCAGAGTGACCCTGCTCAGTTCAGTCTCGAAAGGGGGAGAGATGTGCTGGAGTAGGGGCTGTCTGTGTGGGGGTTGGGGGAGCCGGGGAGGACATTAGGTGAGGGACAGGTATTCAGCCTGTAACATGAGCTAGGCAGGGGGGAGGGGAGGTCAACATCTCTGCCAGGGGACCTAGACAAAGGAGAGAGCCGACTGGAGAGGGAGAGTCAGTTTCGATTTGGGGCTGGGGGAGGGGAGTTCAGAGAATCCTAGGCTGGGATCCAAGCACCCTGAACCCCCCAGAAAGGCCAGATTGAGAGGTCCTGGCTCTGCCCACAAGCTCTGCTCTGAAGTAGCCATGGGACCCGCCTGTTACAGTGTGGTAGACATTGGAAGCAAGGGGCCTGTCCCTAGAGCATGTGGCCACTGCCAGAGCAAGTGTCCAGCCCGTGGTGTCCCTGCAGCACAGCCAGGGCCTGGGGAGGAGGCCTGGGACATGTGAGGGAGCGACTGTGACCTGCCCTGACCCTCCAGAGACGCTGGTTGTGATCTCCCTGCACCACAGAACAGGGTGACGTGTTTTCCTTTCCCATCTTTCCTTATGTTTTACATTGATTGCTGGGTAATAAATGGTGTTTGCTTGAAGCACATGCAATGAGGAGTGGGTCAGGGAAGTGCCCAGAGTGGAGACACTGTAGCCCTGTTCAAGTGATCATGACAAGATTGGGGGGGTCAAGCCCCCCAGGATTCCTGGGCCCAGCCTTGTTGGGGTTACGAGGTCTCTGCCACACACCAGAGTAGAAAGAGCCTCCTTGGGGTCAGGCAGCCTCTGGGTAAGGGGGTGGGGACTCAGATCCTTCCGCCAGCCAATTCCACCGGGGTCTTGTAAAAGCCAGGGAAGTTCCCAACAATAGCCAGAACAGACTCTCCTTACACTTACGGTCTGTCCTCATTGCTTCTCTCTCTCCCTTCCCCCCATCTCTGCTGCTCCACCTCTGGGCTTTCTCAGCACCTGGCCCCACAGTGCTTCCTGGTAGCCAGAGACTGCATGTTCTAGGCCTGCTCCTGTGGATGTGGCCTCTCTCCTGATTGATAAGGAAAGGAACCTTTCCAGGAAATGGCCACAGCTTCTGGGAATCCAGCTGTGGCTGTGAACAGAATTTGGGTCATGGCACACAAGGCTACTTAAAAGCTGAGTGCCCAGACAGGGGCTTGAACCCTGGACCCTCAGATTAAGAGCCTGATGCTCTACCAACTGAGCTACCTGGGGAACATTTTCACCGTTCAGCACAAGAGTGAGCAGGCAGGCAAAAGAGAGGCAAAAAAAGTCCCAGGAACCCCTCCTCTTTCTGTTCAGCCACTGCCTGTCAGCAGGATTCCTCCTCCTCCTCAGGGAGACTAAATCTAAGCACCTAGACAGCAAGTCCGTCTGCTGCACCCCAATTCCCCATGCCTGAGCCTCCCTACCAAAGTCCTTCACCTGGCTCCATAGAATTACATCTCACGTCTTGCTGGGAACTCGACTTCTTGTGCCCAGAGAGTCTCCCCCCCCCCCTCAGTAGATGACCCAAGAAACTCAGTGTCCACCTTTTCCAAAGAAGTGTGTGAAGTAGCTTTGCTCCTGTGTCTACGTGGTCTAATGACTAAGATATCTGACTTTGGCTCAAGTGATTGAAAGTTCAAGTCACTTTACGGTTGTATTGCTGCAGTTTTACCATTGTGCTGAAAGTCCTGCTCCCTTCAGGGCTGGAACCTCTTCTTGGCCGCTCAGGCCAATGCTCTGGCTTCAGCTAGAGCCCCGGGAAGGAGTTGGGGGTTGGGTGTCACAAAGGCTGGGGCATGAGCCCCAGGTGCTTCCAGTCTCGCCTTTGCCCTTCCTGACTTGCCAAAGAAACTGGGCGGCTGCCCGGGCTAGCGTGTGGAGCAGTTTCCCTCTTCCAAGTGTGCGCCTGTCCCTGTGCTGGAGGGTACTTGCTACATAGCGCCTTGGGAGCCTGGGTGTTTCTCTGCTTCTCGCCAGCTGGGGAAAAGCCTCTTGGGGTAAAAATCTCCTGCCCCACTGCAAAAGTGAGGACCATGAGTGGGAACAGTCAGAGGCTCCACCATGGGGGCTGGCCCTGCTTTCCTACTGTCTTCTGTTGTTGGCCACAGAGCATCAGCAGCCGCCCCGCATGGTGGTCTGCGGGTGGCCTTCAGTGGGGGTTTGGCATGGCAGGGAGCAGGCTGGCCGGGAGTCTTGTTGCCTGTCTGCTGGCCACACATAGGCATGGGCCTGCCCTCATCTAGCCCCGCCCTCAGTTGCTCTGTGGCTTTTAAGCCTTCCCTTGGAGCAGTCAGCACCAGCCGCCTCTGCTCCAGGTGCCCAGAGGAGGAGAGGTGCTGGGCTCCAGCCTGGGACTCTGCCTCCCTATCAAGCCTGGCCCTGGCACTGCTTTCTTCAAGTGCCATGTGGGCAAGAGGAAAGGTGTGGCCACAAGCACCAAACTTGGGGGCATCAGGTGAAGCAGTGAGAATCCCACCCACCAGACAGCCACAGCCACTTCTGGACCCCAACCAAAGACCTGGCTCCAGTGGGGAAGGAGTCACCCAGCAGGAGGGAAATGATTCACTCTTATATAGGTGGAGCTAGGAAAGCACTTTGAGCACCAGATCTTTACCACCCACTAACACAAGGTCCTACTGACATTTGAACTCAGATTACAGGATTCAGAGTCCTGTGTATTACACCATGGGAGCAGCTTGTGCTGCCATCTCTGGACATTGGTGACGCTCACAAGACTGGCTTGTGTAAGGGACTGTTGGCCCTTTACTAAAACTGAGTGGGGTTTTTTTGGTTGGCTAGTTCCCAATCCCAATAGAAGGGGGAAGGGTCAATGGGAAATCAGGACCCAGAGACTGACAGGCCCCTGGGGCAATGGTCACCAACTGGTAGGGAACAAGTGAAAATTTGTTAATGGAGAAAAATCCCTGGTGAAAATTGGCAAAGTTGTGCAGATTTTGAAAAGTTCCAGTGAATTTACACATGAAGATACAAACAGAGAGACAAACACACACAGAGAGAATGAGAAAATCACAGACTGCACAGACCCACACAGACATAAACAAAAACCGAACCCACACAGCACACAGAGGCATATACCCATAAGGGAAAGCCACACAAAACATAGAAAGAACAAATCCACACCAAAAATACAGCAAAAGCCCACAACAGGAAACACAAACCCCACATACCAAAAGAATACTAAGCAAAAAACAATCTGCATGCAAAAATCATACACACACCCACGCACACAAAACTATGCCAGGCATCCACCAAAATCGCACAGGACCCACATGCACATCAACACGGCAGATGAAACCCCCCCCAACATAGAGAAAGCCAGGCAGGGTTTGAGTCTCACAGCGAAGAGGGTGAGCACACAGGTGGTTTGGGGAGCAAAGACTGAGGGGGAGTCGGGGGCAGTGCTCTGGGTTGTGCTCGACCCCTCCTGACACAGGCGGCTGGTGGAGAGCAGAGCCTGGTAGATCTGTGGACTCTGCTCTGCCCTGCTCTCTGTAAAGCAAGGGGACCCCGGTGTCTTCTGAGCTGCAATTGTATTTTCTGCAGGACAAAATGATTGGCAGAAGCCATTTGCTTAAAGGAAACTAGCGCTGTAGGTGAGGTTTTAACTCACAACCTCAGCATGACTCCACTCAGTACTGCGCTGTAAGTACTGGGCACTAACCCATTGCACCTCTGGTGCCTGAGTGAGTGTCTTTTCTCCTTGATTCATGGATGGATTAGGGGTTGAGGGGGGTTGCATTAGTTAAAACAAATCCATATTAAAGACTGCAGGATGGCAGCAGCAGAGGTGGGAGCCTCCTTCCATGTGATAGAGCTGGTTGCCCCTTCCGTTGCTCAGGGGAAGGTTGGTGCTTTGAGCCCACCCGGTGCTGGAACGTCCCATGGGTGAGATTAACGGGACTCTTGGGAAGGGAGGGGAAGTCTTTTCTATCCCTGCCTAGCTCCATTGGTCTCCTGTGGCCCTTTCGGCTCTCTGCTCCCCTGTTGGGGAGATGCAGAGACAAGCCCCCATCTGGGAGAGTCACCAAGAGGCTGTGTCCCATGGCGTGTGTGGGGGAGAGGGGGAGGGTTGGATTGGGCTCAAGGGGAGACGGTTGTGTGTGACAGTGTGTGGGGGAGGGGGAAATAAATAATGGAAAACACAGGGGCAGTGACAGTGAAGCCCCGTGTCTGAGTGTTATGACCCTGTGTGGTGCTGCTGGTCACCTTCCCCTCCTATGGCCTCAGCTTTCATTGAATCCAGCATTTTTTCACCTGTCCTCACCACAGAGGTGTTCCATATGCCTCAGATTCAGAGTGTCCCTCTTAGAGACGCCGAGGACTGGAACTGATTTCAGCTGCTGGACAGCTCTGCTAGGTCTTTATTCATTTGCACAGGAAAATGCTGAGAGTTTAAATTCATTTCAAACCCCTGCCCCCCTGCGGGGGTTGGGGGTGCCGGCGGGGTGCGGGCTCTGGGGGGTGTTTGGGTGCAGATGGGGTGAGTGGGTGGTCTCTGGGAGGGTGTTTGGGTGGGGGAGGGGTTCTGGGGTGCAGGCTCTGGGGGGAGTTTGGGTGCAGAAGGGGTGAGAGGCTGGTCTCTGGGAGGGAGTTTGGGTGGGGGAGGGGTGCTGGGGTGCAGGCTCTGGGATGGAGTTTGCAGTGCCGTAACAAGGGTGAGGCGAGTGAGGCACTTGCCTCGGGCGCGCAAAGTGGAGGGGTGCAGCTCTACCACGATCAGCGGCGCTTCGGCGGCAGCTCTACCGCAACTGCTTCTTTGGCAGGAATTGGGCGGCAGGTCCTTCCCTCCAACAGGGACTCAGGGACCTGCCGCCAAAGAGCCTGGAGCCGGCCCTTGCCTCAGGCACAGAAATTCCTTGTTCTGGCTCTGGGAGTTTGGGTGCTGGGTGCAGGCTCTGGGCTGGGGCAGAGGGTGGGGGGAACAGGAGGAGGGGTGGGGGTGCAGGCTCTGGGAGGGGCCAGCAGCCACTGGAGCAAGCAGGCAGACGCTGCTCAGCTCCGCTGCACTGCCGGGGCCCCTGGGGGGAAGCGCCTGGGGTGGCAGGTGGGGCCAAGGGAGTGACCCGGTCCCAAAACTGCTGGAGCCCCACGGGCGAGACCTGGGGACCAGGACTGCCAGCCAGACAAACACCTTTAAGAGGAGGCGTCCCTCTCCCTGTCACAAACTGATCTTCCTCCTTCAGTTCAGTGACAGCCTGAATTGTTCCTTATCCCGGCAGAGCCAGAGGACTGAAAGCAGCAACATCAAACCCCTGTGTAGCTCGCAGGAATGGACACAAACACTCCCTGGTATCTGAGGAGATGTTCAGCTTTGCCCTTGGTCAACTACAAGGCTAAAGGGAAAGGAGGTGGCACCAGGTATAAAGAGTGAAACACGACACATCATAGTTATGCCCATGGTGGCTGCAAAATCTTTTGATGTACTTCTTCTTATCAGCAGTGTATTGTTTTCTCAGGAGCCTAGGCCTTGACCAAGAAATTTGTACTTTGCTAAAATAATCGACTGCCCCTGGTGAAGACAATGGACTTGACACCCACTGGGGTGTCCCTACACAGGTACAAGTACTAACAACAGTGGCTGCCTTTTAGCCATAGATTTTAATCAGGGCAATAAATTGAAACAAACCCCTGTTAAATCATTTCTCAGCCCGAGTCCTTCACCCATATTCCCTAGAGCATTGGGCCACCATGTGGACGTTTCATTTCTGACCTCAATTTCACACAGAGACAAAATTTCCTTTGCAAAGATCCATGAACAGCAAAACCTCCCTGTGTCTCTGGTCTGAGCCAGGGCATTCGATGCCAGTGAATCTTTTTCTCCTGCAATGGCAATGGTCAGACAGAGGGGTCATGGCACCTGCATCCCTGCCAGGGAGATATTGGCTCGGCTTTTTCTTTCTGCTGCTGTTGTTAGTCCATGAAACATCAAGGGTGGAATGCAAGGCTGAGTTCACGCGCCAGCCCTCTGAAAAATTTCAGTGCCCCAGAGAAATCCTGCCCCCTGCTATTGGAACAATGTGCTGGAGATTTGACTAGGAAAGGGACTGTCTGAATTGTCAGAGTGGGGAATGAACAACAATCTACAGCAATGTCGTTCACACAAACACACTCTAATCATGCTCCAACCGGAAGGGAAATGGGCAGGAATTCTCGCTGTTCAGCCCAGGACACACTTACACTGATGCGCAGCCGTGAGTGTGCTGGGGAAGCTGGTCTGGGCAAACAATTTGAAGTGACAATTCAGTGAGAACAAAATCATCATGCAGTAAAATGGACATATATCAAGTAGTTGTGGCTGAGTGGTTAAGGCGATGGACTAGAAAGTCATTGGGGTCTCCCTGCGCAGGTTCGAATCCTGCCAACTACGCAAGTGCTGTGCTGTTGTTGTTATTATTGTAGTCTTAGTGCCTGAGCATCCATAGTGCAAACTGGAGATAAATCTACTTTCACTCTGTCTACACTTAAAACACTGCTGTGGCACTGCTATAGCACTTTGGAGTAGACAGTGACTGGAGGGATTTTCCCATCCCTGTAATAGCTGCATGGACAGAACAATTCTTCCTTTTCTTTAGCACTATCTAACCCGGAATTAGGTCACCTTAACTATATGGGTTTGGGGGGGGGGTCACACCCTGGGAGACATCGCTCTGCCAGTTCAGTGCCCAGCGTACACCAGCCCTTAGATCCCTCTGGGTATTTCAATGCAGGCACTGACCTGTGAGAGGAAAACATCAGCTCACAAACACAGAGACTGAATTTCCCACATTTAATCTCGCTGCACTTTCCAGAAAGTCACAAAATTCAATTCATTCTTGCTAGGACAGAGAAAAAATAAGTGAGACTAAGTTTTTGGCTTGATTAAATAAAATTAAGTGTTTAATTGATATAGTAAAAATCTGTACTGATTCCTCTAACTAACACCATAGCGTGAAATAGGAACAGAGACAAATCTTGTCAGTGACGACTAATTTCACAAATGATCTTCCCATTATTAATTTCCACATTGCCCCTATTGGAGGTCTGGGCATCTCCAGTGTCATTGCTCTGCATTCACCTGCCCCTAGAATTGTTCTTGGACATTCGCCTTCCTCTGCGGCATGGGGCTCGGGTCACTTGCTGGAGGATTCCCTGCACCTTGAGGTCTTTAAGCCACAATTTGAGGACGTCAATAACTCAGACATAGGTTAGGGGTTTGTTACAGGAGTGGGTGAGTGAGATTCTGTGGCCTGTATTGTGCAGGAGGTCAGACTAGATGATCATAATGGTCCCTTCTGACCTTAAGTCTATGAATCTATGAATCTAGTCCCAAATTTGGAAAATTGTGCCGTTCAGAATGTGAATAGTGACCCCGTCTCCTTCCTGCACCTGCTCTACATTGCTCCACAGCAGCTTCTCTACCTGCAGAGTCACCCCAGCACTGCAGTGCAGCCGCCCAGGGTTCAGCAGCAGGGGCTCCTGGCAAGGACAGTGGGTGCAGCTAACAGCCCAGTGTGCCTGGCCCTGAGGCAGCTGTAAAAAAGCAACACTCCCCCCAGAAGTACAGAGACTGAATTCCTTAACTTTAACATCATGACCCCCTGTAGAAAGCCACACGTGTCAGTTGTATTTTCACAGGGAGATGCAAAAATCAAGTGACCAATTTTTAAGTTGAGTAAATAAAGTTGAGGAGATAGTTATTAACCTCACAAAAATACACTAAAGATCCCTCAACATAACACCTGAAGGTGAAATATGAACAGAGACAAACCTTGCCAGCAAAGGCTCATTTCCCAAACGATCCTCAAAATGTTACTAATTCCTACCCCTCCTCCACAGGAGCTCTGTGCAGTGTAACTGTTCTGCAGGCAGCTTCCCATTCAATGCTGTTGTGGGACATTCCCAGGCCTGGAAATGTACCAATGACAGAATTTGAAGAGCAAACCTGGCTCCCCGCACCAGGCAGGATTTGAGTGTTTTGTCCCTGTCACTTAGTCTGTGTCAATAGTACAGACGCCAGGGGCAGGACTCCAGGCTCTGCTTCAGGGATCCTGGCACAGGGGCTGGGGGGGAGAAAGGATGGTAGATTCTGACCTGGAGAGGAGGTAATAAGTGAAGGGGGCATTTTTTATTAGCCTCCTCCTGAGGGTCCCCAGGGCTTGAATTCTACATTCCACAGGACAAATGAGGGGGTGACACTACTTGGCTAACGAAAACCAGTGCTCTAGGTGAGGTTTGAACTCACAACCTCAGCATAGCTCCTCTCAGCACTGCCCTATAAGTACTGTGCGCTAACCAATTGCGCCACTGGAGCACCTGTTAATTAGGTTTCTCTGAGACTCCTAGGTTGATACAGGCAAGGAGTGACCCCCAAAACATTCTCAGTGGGGTTGAGAGCAGGTAGCGACAAGTGTTGTACTCGGTGGGGTGGATTCTTCTTAAGGGTTCCAGGCACCATTTGACCCTTTTGTTCTTCCCTGTGTAATAACAGAGCTGGTTAAGACTCAATGGAGACTCTTGCTGCAGACCAACAGGTCTGAAATCACTGAGAACCAGCTCTAAGCATTAGTCCTGCTTTGGGACAGTGTCTCTCATGCAAGGAACTGCCCAGTCTGCGCTAGCAGTGAGGCTCCCTCACTAACAGCTGAAATCAGGCAGAGCTGTGGGAAGTGCAGGGCCCCAGGGGTGCCTGAACAGGGGGGAACAACACCCCAGGTGCCCAGAGGAGGAGAGGTGTGTTGGGCTCCAGTCTGGGACTCTGCCTCCCTCCTGCCTAGTCCTGACTGTGAAGCCTGGCCCTGGCCCTCCTTCCTTTAAATGCCATGTGGGCAAGAGGAAGAGTGTGACAGCTGCAGGGACCAAAGTTTTGGACATCAGGTGAAGCAGCGAGAAACAACCATCCAGTCAATCCACAGGAATCTCTAGCCAGACTGTTAAGTTCTGGGACCCCAACCTATAGCCAGCAGCCCATTGAACCAGCCAGACCAGAGACCTATCTCCAGTGGGCATCAGTCACCCAGCAGGAGGGAAACTCTAGTTGACCCTGAGAGAAGGTAGCCAAACACATTGAGCTCCAGGGCTTTGCAGCAAAGCAACGTATCACCACAAGGTCCCACTGAGATTTGAATTCAGATTCCAGGATTCAAAGTCCTGAGTGCTGCCCATTACACCATGGGACCTGCTGCTATTTCATTTTCTAGACCCGTGTGACTCTTGGCTGGTTTGCACTCTGCACTTATTGCTTCCCACCAGCGGCTTCCTCTCGCAGGACTCTCTCTCCTCCTCCAGTGACTGTGGTCCTGCACTACCGGATCCACAGGTCCTGCCCTGAGTCCCTGCATCCCCCTGCTTTGTCTCCGTTCCCTGCAGGCTGCAAAAATGTCAGGGGAGTCTGCTCCTCCCTTCACTCGATGCTCCCGCTCATATCAGCCAACTGCAGCCTCATCTCCTGGAACTTGGGCAGCTGTCGCTTCATCCAATCGTACAGTCACATGCTGACTGGCTCCCCTGCCTGGATGCTCTTGTGGAAATCCCACAGGCGACGCTGCAGGACTTTGCACTGTTGGTTTCTTTAATGTTGTGATGTTTCCCCAGCTGCCGGAACAAAGCCACCAACTCCTCCCTCAACGACTCCCACCAATCCCCCTGGTAACCACAGAACCCTCTGATGCTTTCCCGTTCTGCCAACACCGCCAGGCCTCCCCCCCCCTGCTCGTTTATCTTGCAAGCTCTGGATGTTCAGCTTCCAATATCCTCTGCCCTGGGTCAGGGAATTGCCCACATTGAGCACACAGTGAGAGCTGTGTGATCCGAACTGTCCATTGGCACCACCCTGCACTGGGCTGTCGACGTGCTCTCCTTCACGTAAATACGGTCAATGCGACTCCTGGCCTGTCCCCGCAGAAAGGTGTATCCCCTCTGCGGCTGGTGTGAGCTCGGGTCAGAGGAATAGGAGGCTACCACCCACCCTCCACTGGTTCCACTGTGCAGAAACACGTCCTCTAAGCCAACCTCACTACAGACCTGCACCAGGTAGTGCTCATCATAGAAGAGTTTCCTCTGACGGTTGGGAAAACAGGACCAGCAGACCTCAGGCTGGTGCAACAATTGAAATCCCCCCCGACACCAAACACCGTGCGGTCTAGAAGAAGGGAGCCAGTTCCTTCACAGAACTTTCCTTTCATGCCTTAACTGGGGACCATACACACTAATATAGCCATAACCAGTGCCATGGGGCACAAAGCCACCAGTAATGCCCTCCCTGGTCGGAGCTCCACCACCTTCTGTACTCGCACCATGAATGTGAAGAACAAGACTCCAACCCCATCATTCTTCCCTGGCCTGGAGGACCAGAGAGATGGGCCCTTCCTCCAATCACCCTCTGCCCATCAAGCTACCCTAGAGTTGTTAATGTGCATTTCCTGAACACCCACCATGTCCAAGCCCAGCTGCTCCAAGACACTGAACATCAAGTGCCTCCTCCTGGGCCCGCAAATCCCTTCCACATGGCCACTTTCACACATGCCCCTTCCCTGGTACTGCCCTCCCTCAGCTGCACAGAAGAGTTTTCATCCCCTATACCTGCCTGTCACTGCCCAGTGCCCCCTCTAGCACTCTCTTCCTGCCATATTGGGTCCACCAATAACTCACTGAGGAGAGACAGCTCCTGTCCCTCATTGTTAAATGTCAGGCCAGCCAATTAGGGGCAGAAGCCCACAACATCTTTTCCTACTGCAGAGCCCAAGCTCAGGGACTCACCTTGGGTGCAGGGACCACTGTGCTCCCAGAAAACAATCCACCCCTGTGCAAAGAGGGATGAAAGGGCCTGCCAAAGCCTGGGATTGAACCAGGGACCTTTAGATGTTCAGTCTAACGCTCTCCCAACTGAGCTACTTTGGCAGCTGTGTGGTAATGTTTTGGCCTGTTGCTTCTCTGTCCGGGATGTTTTTGCAGCAGTTGCACACAAAAAGGACGTCATTGTGAGCGGCCCATGAAGACAAGACTGGCTTTTGCCTGCCTTGCTCAGCTTGACTTGCTGCCTCACCCTGTTCCTGCCCTAGTGCCCGGGTTGACCTGGTGGTGGAAGGGCACTGGGGGCCAGTGGCACGGGGAGAGTCTTGCCACCACTTGCCACCACCCCCTGTTGTCCTGGCTTCCCCCACTGGGCGTCATTTCGGGAGGGAAGTGGGGCTTCTGCCTCCCCTCCCCGATTTTCACACCGCAGAGGAGTGCGAACAGGAAAACGAACAGCTGCTCCACACCCCCACCGGAGGAACCCGGCGCCCTTAGCTGCTCCCCCTGCTTCCCCCCAGCTGTGCTACTGAGTGGAAGCGTCCTGTGCCCATAACACAGAGGTCGATTAATCAAAACCCTCTATGCCAGCACCGGGCCTCCTGCTTCTTACACTGGGCCTGCAAGCAAGGGGGCGGCTGGCACAGCGCCAAGAGTCTAACCTGTGAGGCAGGAGGCGGCTGACGCCCGCAGCCTGCTGGGGAGCTCCCAGAAGTTATTAAGGGACAGAGACTCCTCAATGCCCTCAGTGACAAGGGTTTGGGGGTCACCGAGGCCAGTAAGGGGGTCACTATGTCAGCCCTGTAACCCTGGGTGTCAGGTCACTGTGCAGCTTTGATCTAGAGCTCGGATCCCAACAACCAACCAGCAGCCCACAGCCTCCCCCTGGGTCTGCCCCACCTGGTTCCTCCTTACAGGCCGACCTTACCCCCCTTCCAGCCCCGGATTTGCCCCCTAATCATCCTACTGCCACTCAGAGCCACAGCCGTGGAGGCGCTGAAGGAGGCAGGGGTGACTCTAGGGTGGGGTTCTTCTCTAACGATGGCTGGCAGAAAGGTGGTGCTCAGCTCTGCCAGGGACCTGCCCAGGTGCCTCGCTGCCAGGGGATGCAGACATTTCTGTAAGGTCATTAAATGGGTATTTGGCTTCTGAGTGAATGTGAGGAATGTGCAATCCTGAGAGGGAATTTCCATCCTTCTTTCTGTTGCTTTTCAGGGCCCCAGTGGCCTAATGGATAAGGCATTGGCTTCCTAAGCCAGAGATTGTGGGTTCAAGTCCCATCTGGGGTGGTAAAGGTCCTTCTTTCTTGTATATTGCAACAAAGCCTTGGTGTTATTTTCCCCAAGGAAGCTGGGAGACATTTGAACCCAAAGTACTGGATCTTGGGAGCAATCCCCCAGAAACAGCATCTTCCACTTCACAAATCCTTTCTAGACCCATCAGTAGCAAACACTTAATACTAGTGTTTGTCTGAGAATAGAAGGAAGGGGAGTGTTTACTCCGACACCTCAGTGAGTGAAACAGACAGAAAGAGCAAGGCCATCCTGAAAGAGAATGGATCTGTCTGGAGACAAAGCAGAACCTGAGAATGAGCAACAGTGTGAAAAGAACTTCAAATGTGTGTTAAGTGTTAGATAGGTTGGTCTGACAAATTTCAAGAAAATACCAATGCTCATAGACTGATGCGGACACTGGCTGCTTCTGATCTTTTACTGAGAATTCATTGAGAAATATTTTCCTTAACTATGTTATGGAATATTGGGTGGGCTATGAAGGCACCATTCCTCCTGGTTTCGCCCTTCGAGAGAACACGGCTACATGGCATGCGGCCAGTGCTCACCTTCCAGTCAACTGCTAGAGAAGACAACACAGACAGGGATGGCAGCAGGGCAGACTGGAGCTCCACGGAGATGGTGGGACCAGGTCTCATCAATGGGGAGGTGGCCACCCCAGCATGCACAAGGCTGAGCCAGTAAGTGCGGCGTGTGCTTCACTGTGCCCCTACTCCCTGCATGTGGTGGTGGAGGGCAGTTACTGAGTTCGGTTGGTTTGGGAAATTTAGGGCTTGGCTACACTTGCAGATGTAGAGCGCTGGGAGTTAAACCACAGCAGGGAAACCACTGCCGTGTGTTCACACTGACAGCTGCAAGCACACTGGAGTGGCCACATTAGCAGCTCTGGCAATGCCACAGAGAACAGTGCAGTGTGTTAACTATCCCAGTGTGCAAGTGGCTGCAACGTGCTTTTCAAATGGAGGACGGGGGTGGAGTGTGACAGGGAGTGTGTTGTGTGTACGTGGCGGGAGTGACAGTGTGTTTGGGGGGCTGAGAGTGTGTCAGCATGCTGTCTTGTGTGTTCGGACAGCAGCAGACCCCCACCTCCCCTCATACACACAACAGCAGCAGCATTCCACACTAATGGTTGCTTTGTCCCAGAGCAGATAAGCAGCCGGCTGTCGGAAATGGAGCTTTGAAAGGGGATATCCGCATGCCTGCAGCCGATTTCAAAACAATGACCAGAGTGGGCACTTGACTTCAGGGGATTATGGGACATTTCCTGAGGCCAAACACAGTGCAGTGATGCAACACGTCATCCACACTGATGCCCGGGTATTTCAGCAGGGCTCAGCGAGCTTTATGCTTCTCATGGAGGTGGATTACCAGGAGCACTCCAGCTGCAGAGCCCAGGTGCTCCATGTGCCTTGTGAGTGTGGACACCTCAGGAGTTAGGGCACCCGGGGCTGCTTTAATGGGCTCTAACTTGCAAGTGTAGCCAAGTCCCCAGACTATGTCACTTGTGTGACTTACTTGTGCTATTGTAATAAATACAATAGACGTGCAATGGTCAGAAATTGCACCAGCAGAGAAGTATATTGCAGGGAAACCGTAAAGAAATTAAGCATTTAAATGATCTTCCACATGTCCCGCGTCCCACTAAAATGAATCCAACCCACAGGCAACATGGGCAGAAGTATCGGTGTCAGGATGCTACATTGTTAGCACAGTAAATGAAGCTGCAAAATAAATGATGTTTAAATGACCTCACTCTATTTTTTACAATCCTGTGTTAAGAGGTAATAGATACAGATGGACACCAGGCAGGGTCGCTTGGAGGATGAAGCCTTTATGCTTCCATCTCCCACCACTGTCAAGTTTTAGCCAATTAGGACAAGTCAGCAAATAAGAACAACCTCAGGTCTCAGTAACTGCTGCAGGTAGCAAAGTCCTACAGGGAGCAGTTTCTGGCACTACACCTGCGCAGCTCTGCTCCCCGACTCTTCTCGGGCTCCTGCTCTCTCCTTAGCTCCGCCCCACTCTGGCCCAGGCAGTTCCAGCTCCCACGGAGGATGGGACCCCCTGGCCTGGTTACTCCCTCATTACACTGCCTGGCCTGTCAGTGCGGCTAACTTGGAGCTTTGGCCTCTCCCCATTGCCCCTGGGGACTGTCAGTCTCAGGGGCCTGATTTCCCATTGGCCCTTCCCCCTTCTATTGGGACTGGGAAGTAGGCAACCAAAACACCCACGAAGTTTTAGTAAGGGGCCAACAGTCCCTTACTCAAGCCGGCCCTGTGAGGGTCACCGATGCACAGAGACAGCAGCATGAGCTGGTCCGATGGTGTAATGTTCTATGGGCATCCTACTAGATTGCCAGCTGCTTTTCAACTGCAGTGTGGAGACTGTGTGTGGGGAGAGATAGTGAGTGTGTTGGGGAAGAGTGAGTGTGTTGAGGTAGGTAGGAGCGGATCATTATTAACCCTACTTGAAAGAGGGAGAAAAATAAGGCTGAGAAAGGAGAATTGACTTGTCTTAGGTCACACAGCCAGCCAGTGGCAGAGTTGGGAATAGGACCCAAGAGCCCTGATTTTCAAACTAACCATCAGATCTTGAATTTCAGACATTGAATGACCTGAATAAAGTGCTCTCAGATGAGCTCCAGACCAACAACAGTGCACAGTAATTATTTAGCAAGTATTTGAGGAGAACTGCAATGTTAGAGAGAATCATGAACTGCTCAGAGACCATTAATGCAGAGAAGCAGAAAAATTCATCAAACATAGAACTGGTTCTGACTTATTTCCTTGGTCTTAAAAGAGAACAAGGACCTGAGTCTCCTCCCTGTCAATAACCCCCTGCTCAGCCAATCAGGGTAGAGACTGAGGACAGGAGGCTGAGGGTTCTCACCAGGGAGCCCAAAGGATGGCCCAGGTCACTGGTGGGGATCACTGCCCGAGCACTATTTCAGCCTCACATTTTTGGGTGGACCTCCCACAGTGGGAGCTGCAGAGCACTCCCCCGCAACACACACACACACACACACACACACACCTCGTTCCTGGTGTTGGGAGGGGAACAGGTGAAAGGAGCAAGAGACAAAGAGAAAGGAGGGAGGGATGGATGGAGGAAAAGGTGAAACAAAAAGGACAAACCCTAATGACCCCAGTGATTCTAAGGGACAAAATCCCAGGTACGGAACAAAATTCTGCCTCCTTAAGCTCGTGTTTTCCATGCCTAGAATTCAACTGTCACCAGATGGATCAGACTGAACAGGTTTCAAACCTCGAGGAGGCTCTTACCTTCTAAACAGGGACAGCTGGTCTCTAGTAAACTCCCTAAAAGGGAAGGAGAAAACTCGAAAGAGGTTCCTCCTGGCGCTCAGGTACGTGAACCCGAATACTCTCTCTGTCCTCAAAGAGAGACCTGGAGAAGGAGACTGGCTGAAGCAAAGCCACAGGGGTCTCTGAGGTTTCCCTGGCCCCTCGCCCCTGTCCTGCCTGGCTGATGTCAGCATCTCTCTGTGAGGTCACCACCTCCCCACCACCTTTGACCAATAGTCTGAGGTCCTGCAAAAGGCCTTTGTGATGTCACTGCCACACCCCTCCCTTGCTGTGCTAATGTCCTGCCCCTGGCCAGGCACTTTGGAGATTTGAGCTACTCCCTGTGGATCACCCCACTCAAGGAGCGTTCGTTCTGGGCAGCAAACCGGTAGTTTTGGATCATCTGCAAATTTTGTCAGCTCGCTGTTTAGCAGATCATTTATGAATATGTTGACTAGTCCTGGTCCCAGTACAGACACCACTAGTTACCTGTTTCCATCCTGAAAACTGACCATTTATTCCTACCCTTTGTTTCTTGTCTTTTAACCAGTTATTGATCCATGTGAGGACCTTCTGGAGGTGAAAGTAAGCCCGTATGTTCCAGTATGGGGTACCGGCAAGAGCCGGTACGCTGTGCCAGCCCGGCCCGGCTTCCCCAGGCTGGTGATTTAAAGGGCCCAGGGCTCCCTGCTTCAGGCAGAGCCCCGGGCCCTTTAAATCACCTCCCAAGCCCCCCTGCCAGAGCCCTGGGGAGCCATGGATGCTGCTCTCTCCCGCTCTGCCAACACAGAGCAGGGGTGGAAGAAGCTTCCTTACAGTGGGTGGCAGCACCATTGTCCAAACTGTGGCACTCCCATGACACCCCTTCCCTAAGGACCCCCACTCACACCACCTCTCCCCCCGAGGCCACACCCAGAGAACGCCTCTTCCCTAAGACTGCACCCTTCCCCCCCCCTCCATCATTTGTCCTAACAGCCAGTAAAGAGTGGTGGGGCCATGGCCCTCTAAACCCCCTGTTCCAGCCCCCCTGACACAGAGCTAAGCAGGCAGCAGTGTGTGCGTGTGTGACAGAGAGTGCTGTGCTGAGCTGAGCCAGGGAGAGAAGGGGGCTGATGTCGGGGCTGTCCCCTGCCTCAGGACTGGTTGCTTCCAGCAGCTGTCTGAACTTAGAGACAGTGTGCGACACACTCACTCTTCCGCAACACACACACTGTCTCCCCCCCCCACACACACACACATGCTCTCTAGCCATGGGTGGCAGTTTGTAGACATTTTGGTGGTGCCCAGAACCCGCCCCTGCCCAAACTCTGCCCCTCACCTGCCCAAGGCTCTGGGTGGGAGTTTGGGTGAGGGAGGAGGTCTGAGGTGCAGACCCTAGGCTGGGGAAGGGGATTGGGATGCAGGCTCTGGGAGGGAGTTTGGGGATGGGAGGGGTGCAGAGGGAAGGGGTGCAGGGGTGAAGGCTGTGGGGTGTGGCTGCAGATGAGGGGTTTGGAGTGTGGGAGGGGCTCAGGGCGAGAGTAGGAGTGTGGGGGATGAGGGCTCTGGCTGGGACTGGGGATAAGGTGTTTGGGGGGCTGGAGGGGCTCAGGGCTCAGGCAGAGGGTCAGGGTGCGGCGGGATGAGGGCTCTGGCTGGGACTGGGGATAAGGTGTTTGGGGGGCTGGAGGGGCTCAGCTCAGGCAGAGGGTCAGGGTGCGGCGGGATGGGGGCTCTGGCTGGGACTGGGGATAAGGTGTTTGGGGGGCTGGAGGGGCTCAGGGCTCAGGCAGAGGGTCAGGGTGCGGCGGGATGGGGGCTCTGGCTGGGACTGGGGATAAGGTGTTTGGGGGGCTGGAGGGGCTCAGGGCTCAGGCAGAGGGTCAGGGTGCGGCGGGATGGGGGCTGTGGCTGGGACTGGGGATAAGGTGTTTGGGGGGCTGGAGGGGCTCAGGACTAGGGTAGAGGGTTGAGGGTGCGGTGGGGGGGCTCTGGGGTGGGGCAGAGCTGGGGATGAGTTTGGGGTGCAGGCCGGCTGCTCTGGGAGAGGGGCCAGAGAGGACTCCCCCCAGCCCTTTCCCTGCAGGCAGCAGCAAGCTCTGGGGGAGGAGCCCCCTTTCCTGCCCCCCAGCAGCACACTGTCACTGTGGCCTCACTGGGGGTGAGGGATGGGGCAGGAGTGGTGACTGTGGGCAGAGGCCCCCCCCCTCTGTGCTGCTTGAGGGTCCTGCCGGAAAAGGGTTTCAGGGGGCAGGGCAGGCTCAGTCAGTCTGTCCCGGACATGGGGCACTAACACCATGCGGCATCAGTTGCTGGGAGGCAACATGGAGCTGCTCAGGGAAGAGACAATCAGTGATTCTCTGCTCCTGGGCCCGGGAAAGACGAGCGGAGCGGGGGCAGAGCCCGGGGCCGCGGAACACTCGGGGGAGGCGTGGGGGGCACCTGGCTCCACATATTGCTGGAGCTGGGTCCCTGGTTCTGCATATTGCTGGTGCCCCAGCACCATATGGGTATGGAACTCTCCGCGTATGTCTCTACCCCACACTGCAGTTGAAAAGCAGCTGGCAATCTAGTAAGGTGCCCATGGACCAATGAGATAGAGAAACCTGCATCATGTGATGCTGTACCAGCCTGTGAGGCATTGCAAACCCTTCCCAAAGCACCCTGCAGCCAGCTGCACAGTGGGATAGCTACCCACAATGCACTGCTCTCTGTGGCAATCCAAGAGATGCTAGCATGGATGTGCTCTGGTGACACAGGGGCATAGGCTGGACATGCAACAGCTGTTCAATTAAAACACTTTAGTTAAAACCACATTACTCTTTCATGCAGACATAGCTTAAGACTGAGACAAGACCCAGCTCCATTGAAACTGAAGAACCACAACTTCCTCCACAGTCGGCAGGATGTGAACCTGCACAGGGAGACACCAATGAATTTCTAGTCCATCGCCTTAACCACTCGGCCACAACTACTTGCTGTATATGTGGTTCTCACTGCACTCTAGTTCTGTTCTCACTGAGTGATCAATTCCAGTTGTTTCCTGAAACCAGCTTCCACAACACACACACTGCTGTGCCCTTGTGTAAGTGTGTCCATGGCTGAACTGCAAGAATTCCTGCTCCTTTCCCTTCCGGCTGGAGCACGAGGAGAGTGTGTTTGTGGCTAATGACTTTGCTGTAGCTTGTTGTCCATTTCCTGCCTCGATCATTCAGACAGTCCCTTTCCCTTCATATCCCCAGTACATCAGTGATTGCGATAGCAGGGGGCAGGGTTTCTCTGGGGCACTGAGCTTTGCCAGAGGGTTGGTGGCTCCTTTCTTTCCTCACCCTGGAGTAAACTCAGCTTTTTATTCCATCCTTGATGTTTCAAGGAATAACAACAGATGACCAAAGAAAGAGGTGGACAGGGTGGGTCTCAGGGGAGGGGCAGAGAGGTGTGGGTGATAGGCAGGGTGGGTCTCAGGGAGGGGCAGAGAGGGTGGGCGATGGGCAGGGTGGGTCTCAGGGGAGGGGGCAGAGAGGGGTGGGTGATGGGCAGGGCAGGTCTCAGGAGGGGCAGAGAGGGGTGGGCAGCAGGCAGACCTTGGGGTAGGGGTGGAGAGGCGCGAGGAGGCCCTGGGGAGGAGAGGACGAGCGAACGGGGGACCAGCAGGCCTCCGCCAAAGAGCAGGGGTGGGAAGTGGCCAAATGGGAGTGAGGGCAGAGCACAGATGGGGCCTCGGAGGGAGGAGAACGAGGGAAGGGGTGGAGTGGGGACAGCGCCGTGGTCTGGGCAGGGGCCGCCCACAGGATTCAGGGGTCCTGGGGCAAAACAATTTCAGGGCCTTCCATAAAAAAAATTGCAATACTATAGAATCCTGTATTCTCCTGGGGCCCTGCAGGCTACATTGGTTCCTGTCCATTCAGGAGGTTATTTCCACCTATTCATAAATAATGAAGCTGCTCTAAGCGGAGGGGAGAGAGCTGTCCCATCCGTGCAGTTAACCCATCTCCCGAGAGGTGGTAGCTATGTCAGTGGGGAAGCTATGTTGGTGGGTGCAAGCTGTGGTGTCTACATGTGTATATAAAGTTTAATCAAACCCCATTTTTAAAACCCTTGTGGTCTGGGAATAGAAAAGGAGCTCTCTGAGGCAGAGCCCATCCTTCAAAATCCTTAAGATCACAGACTTGCCAACACAAATGTCATGGGGGTATAACTCAGTGGTAGAGTGTTTGACGGCAGATCAAGTGGTCCTTGGTTCAAATCCAAGTGCTCCCTTCCAAACTTGTTACTTCAGTAAAATAATTCTATTTTCAGGAGCTCCACTAAATAGGGATCCCTGAAATGAATGGACACACTCAATGTTTTCCTGTGCAAATGCATAAAACCTCCCAAACATGTCCCCCAGCTGAAATCAGTTCCAATCCTCTAAGTGTCTAGGTTTGTTTTCATCAACTAAACAAAGGCACATGAAGACACATTTGCAGGTCCTTGGCCTCCATGGGCTACAATGTGCAGAAGAACAAGAACCACATCCACATGGGAGGCATGGACTAGTCTGTATTACATTTGGTAAGTAAGTTGCCATTGGGACTGAAAACTCTACTGGAGGTGAACAGGAGCCTGTTGCAAAAATAAAATAACCAAGATTTACCAAACTCCCTGTTACACATTCAATCCTCTGTTTGTGCACACGGCATCAACTGGGGCTCTAATAAATGGCAGCCTTCCATTAACACAGATTGTTGTTCCTTGTAACTTTCAGATACATCTGAATGGCAGCTGTTCAGAGGTCATGTGCTGCTAGTTCATTTTCATGTATGAAGTCCTGGGTTCTATCTCTTTTTCGCTCTGCTGCTTTGCTCATGCCCAGCTGGAATGTGGCCCTGCAGGAGTTTTAATCCTGCTGAGTGAGGACCAAGTGCCAAGTGCATGCAAGGTTGGGGGGGTTCTGCGCCTAAGTCACCTCAGTACATGTAAGATTCCCACCTGCTGTGCTGCTTGGGACAAGGGTAGATGAGAAGGGCAAATCCTCCAGCACTGGAGGGAAAGGTCCCATCTGCTCAGACTGAGAGGCAAGGAAACACAGGGGCAGTCAGTGCTCAGGGAGGAGAGAAATCAGTGATGTACACCCAACAGGGGACACTGTCTTTTTGAGTATCACAGGGGTAGCTGTGTTAGTCTGGATCTGTAAAAAGCAACAAAGTCCTGTGGCACCTTATAGACTAACAGACGTACAGGGGCATAAGCTTTCTTGGGTGAATCCAGGGTGAGCTGCAGCAGTTCGCACTGGATCGCGTGAACCGGTTGTTAAATTTAGAAGCCCCTTTAGAACCGGTTGTTCCTGGAGGAACAACTAGTTCCAAAAGGGCTTTAAATTTAACTAAAGCTCTAGTAGCTCCTTCCCCTTCCCGCCCCAGCTCACCTCACTCCGCCTCCTCTTCTGAAGCTCCTCCGGCTTCTTCTCCCCTCCCCAGCTTCCCGCCAATCAGCTGTTTGCACGGGAAGCCTCGGAGGGCTGAGAAGAAAGCAGAGGCTTCCAGCAGGTAAGTTTCAGCGGGGGCGGGGGCGCCAGCGGGTGGAGGGCTCCAGGCGCCGCGCTGCCCAGCGAGGTCGGGGCCGGACCTTGGTCCCTGGGGCCGGGCGGTGCAGCGTGGCTCCTGGCCCCCCAGGTCCAGCTGCGACCTCGCTGGGCAGGGCAGCGCAGTGTGGCTCCTGTTCGGCCCCCGGGGCCGGGCCGGGCGGCAGGGTTGCTGGCCCGGATCCGTCCCCAGTGTCCGCCCGGCGGTGGGGTTGCTGGCCCGGGGTCCGTCGGTCCCCTGTGGCCGGGCCGGGCGCGCAGTTTCTGGCTCAGGGTCCGTCGGTCCCGGCGGCCGGGCCGGGCCTGGCGGCGGTTGCTGGCCCGGGGTCTGCTCCCGGGCGGCGGGGTTGCTGGCCCGGAGTCCGGCCCGACGTCGGCTGGGTGGCTCGATCCCAGCCCCAGGCCAGCTGGGCCCCCAGCTCCAGGCAGCACGGTAAGGTAGCAGGGAGCCGGTGTGGGAAGAGGGCAGGGGAGTTGGGGGGGGTGATTAGTGTCAGAGCGGTCAAAGGGCAGGGAACAGGGGGATTGAATGGTGGCAAGGGTCCCCAGGGGCAGTCAGGAAGGAGCAGGGGTTGGATGGGGCAGAGGGGGGCAGTTAGAGGTAGGGATTCCAGGGACAGTCAGGGGACAGAGAGAAGGGGTGATTGGATGGGGTAGGGGTCCCTGGGTGCCATCAGGAATGAGAGAAGGGGTTGGATGGGGTGGCAGGGGGCGGACAGGGAAGGGGGGGGATAGGGCATAGGTCGGGGGGGCTGTCAAGGAACATGAGGGTTGGATGGGGCACGACCCGCCCCGGGAGGAGGGAACCGGTTGTTAACATTTTGGCAGCAGGAGGGACCCGGTTGTTAACATTTTGGCAGCTCATCACTGGGTGAATCCCCACTTCGTCAGATGAATGTAGTGGGAATTCTGTGACTGGCTAGCCAACTACAAAAGTAGTTTCTCCTCCCTTGGTGTTCATACCTCATCCTCACCCCTCACCCCTCATCCTCCCTGATTGAACTAATGCTCAAATAAATTTGTAAGTCTCTAAAGGTGCCACAAATACTCCTGTTCTTTCTTTGAACTAATGTTGTTATCTCTAGACTGATTCTTGCCTGCATATTTATACCTGCCCCTAGAAATTTCCACGACATTCATCTGATGAAGTGGGGATTCACCCGCGAAAGCTTATGCTCCAATATGTCTGTTACTCTGTAAGGTGCCACAGGACTCTTTGTCTTTTTGAGGCGAGTGCAGCTTGCTTGGGATGGTGCTGACGATGGATAGAAAAAAGGCTGGAGTCAATGACAGACAAGACCACAGAAGGGGAAGGGGAATGGCAGCCCCACAGAAGGTCCTGGGTGCTCAGATGCCCCAGTTATTGCACCCTGGCCTGTCACAGAGAGAGAAAAGACCCAGAGGGACCCAGGAGCCCTACAGTGATCCCATGGACAAGAACCTGGCTGGGAGTGGGGTGAAGGTTCCCTGTGGGCAAAGGGGAGTTGAAATCCCTCAGTGTCCTGGAATTTAAGCAATGGAAGCTTCAAACCCTGCAGGGGTGTGGGCTGAGGTGCATCAGCAGAAGGTTGGACTGGACACGGGAGGCAGGTTTGTATAATTTTTGGTGGTGCCCAGAATGGGACTAAGTCCTGCCCCACACCCCACACACACTTGCCTAAGGCTCTGGGGTGGGGGGAGTTTAGGTGAGGGAGGGAGAGGGGCTGGGCTCTGGGAGAGAGTTTGGGTGCAGGGTCTGAGCTCAGTCAGGGGGTTGGGGTGCAGGAGGGTGTGCAATGGGCAGGGTCCTGGAGAATGTTTGGGTGCAGGTTTGGGGTCTGGGTTGGGGCAGGGGGTTGGGGGTGCAGGAGATGGTGAGGGGTGCAGCATTTACCTCAGGCATCTCCCAAAAGCAACCCGCATCCCATCCCCCTCTGGCAGCAGCCCCTAAGCGGGAGGGCCGCGGGTGTCTCTGCGCACCGCTGCCCACAGACTCCAACCCCGCAACTCCCATTGCCACAGTTGACAGAGTTGGCACTCAGGGAGGGAGCAGCGCATAGAGACCCCACCCCACGCCAGGGGCTGCAGGGATGTGCCAGCCGTTTCTGGGAGTGGTGTGCCACATGGAGCGAGGGCGGGCAGGAAAGTGCCTTAGTCCCCTGGTGCTGCTGGCAGTGGTGGCAGGAGTCTGGGCCCAATCTTTTCACCTGGTATAGTCCGTGTTCCAGCTCAAGTGATAGCTAGGGGATGTCTCATGACTGCAGCCACCTTTCTTCTATTCCACCCCCTTATACAGCTTTGGTACAAGGCAGGAATCGTTTGTCTCTCTCCTGGGGAAAAGCCCCAGGTTTAAGATGGATTCCTGTACCAGGTGACATGGTCACATGTCCTGTGAGACCCCCCAAGCCTTCATTCTTCCTGGCCTGACTCAGGGATGGTGCAGGACAGAGCCATCTCCAGTCTATTGTCCTGGTTAATGGGAGCCATCAAGAGTCCAAACCACTATTAATGGCCCACACTTTGCATCATTACAACAGGACCTCAGAGTTATAGTTCATATTTCTAGTTTCAGATAGAGGAATGATCGGTTCATACAAATAGGATGAACACACACAGTAGATTATAAACTTTGTAATGATACCTTACAAGACACCTTTTGTATGAAGCATAGTCCAGTTACATTATATTCACTCTCATTAGCATATTTTCATAAAATCCTATGGAGTGCAACATCACAGCAGGGAAAGGGTTTTACTGCAGCACCTGGGAGCAGTTGAGTTTCATGTTCAGGCTGTGGTATGAGTTCCTTCAGGTTTCTTGTAAGCACGCAGGGCCCTTAGCGGGTGCTCTCAATGCAGGAATGGCCCAGAAACAATAAAGTGATGGGGATTGCATTTTCCTTTTTTATTTTTGTATTTCCAATGACATTTCTGTTTGTGATTTTGTTTTGCTTTGTATAACTGTGTTTTCTCCTATATTTGATAGTTAATGAAAAAAAGAATAATGCCTCAGGGCGCCGGATGGAGGAGCAGGCTGGGGCTAGGACTGCTAAGAGAGCGACAGTAGCAGGTTTTCTGTATTGTTTCTGGCCTTCATTTACATGACTAGTTTCTCTTCTGCATGAAATTTGTTTCATTTATGTGTGAGCCTGGCTAGCTCAGTTGGCAGAGCATCAGACTTTTAATCTGAGGGTCCAGGGTTCAAGTCCCTGGTCAGATGAAAAAGGAGCTGTTCCTCAAAACAAAAGAAGGCATCTCTCCAGGATGTTATCTGATATCACCTTTTTTCCCCCCCAGGACTTGGCTTTTCACTAGGAAGGGCCATGTACTGCCTGGGACTCTATCTTGCTTTCTCAAAGGCCATGAAAGCCTGTCTTTTGCCCGCTAGCTTGTTGTGACTTGAGCACAAGAGGGGACGTTTGATCCAGAAGCCTGGCCATGCCTGGAGTCCTGTAGGGAGGGATGCGAGCTGCATTTCCTCTGAGTCCTGAAGCTGGGCTGCAGCCTGGCCTAGGAGGCAGCCCTATTGGTTGACCTACTGGCCCAAAGTCACTTGGGTGGCGTTGGTGTTCCCCAGGGATGCTGAAGGGCCTAAGGGAGGGAGGCTCAATACTCCCCCCATCAGTCAGGGCGGAAGAGGAGGGCTGCAAGAGTGGGCAGGTTGATGGCTGGGCCTTCTAGCGTTCGGTTGGGGACGAGGTGAGGAACGCGAACTGGGAGAAATGGTTGCTGGCCTGTGAGGAATGGCTCAGCCGGTGCCGTAAGTGGACCTTGTCATTACCTACAAGGTTGTGATGCTCAAGATCCACCTGTGGGGAATTTCCTCAGCCAGGTGTTTCCCCCTGCTCCACGAGTACTGCTGAGACCGAACACGATGGCCTTCCACCTCTTGCGGGGCAATAGGACGTCCCTACCTTGTTAGGTGAAATGTGGCTTTTCTGCCGTATGAGAAGGGGGGTTGGGCCTGGTGGGCCTTGAAGCCTTGTACGGCTCTACTGTTTTGTGTTTCAATTTTCAGTGGGTGGCTGAGCTGGAGGGCAGGTCAGGCCCGAGGGGACTGGCGGGGCAACCGCAAAGAACGCAACTGACTCTTCCGATATGGCCACATTTTCTTTTACCCCACTGGGTGCAGCACCGGGTATGGAATGGCTGATGGTGGCAGAAGGGGGAGGAGATTAGGAAGCCCCCCTCCCCCGGTGTTCTTCTATTCCCACCTTACATCCTACAGGATTTTCAGTGGGTGGCTAGGTGGAAAGTGCTTGCAGGATGGCTTCATCCGCAACAGCGGCCGCTTTCACAGCAGCGGCCACAGCAGCGAGCCCCGCCCCTCCCCTTTGGCTCAGTCTGAACAGAGGTCAATGTACCACTGGGTGAGACAGGCCAATTTTAGGGAGCTTCCTCTGAAGGTGAGCAACTGTCCCCAGAACTTACTGACAGGAGCTTTAAAGTATTTTCAAATCTGCACGGACGGCATGTGCACAGCAAAGGCTGCCCGGGGCACTGTGTCAGGCTCTGGCACCGCTTGAGACAATGGACCATCTTCAGCCACCAGGTGACCCAGGATCTAAGGCAGGAATGGGGTGAGGAAGCAAGTCAAGCTGAGCAAAGCAGGCAAAAATTCATCTCGCCTTTGTGGGCGCTCGCAGTGATGCCCTTTTTGTGTGCCAGGGCTGACAAAAACATCCCAGACAGAGAAACAGCAGACCAAAAAAGTGCCATTTACATGCTGAAGTAGCTCAGCATTGGAGAGCTAGAGGTTCCCTAGTTCAATCCCAGGCTTTGGCATGCTCTTTTGGTCCCTTTGTGTGCTGTGGTGGGATGTTTTCTGAAGCACAGCAGTGCCTTTACCCACCATGAGTTCCTCATTTTGGGCTCCCAAGCAAGAAAAGACAGCATGGACTTGTGCACCGAGCTGGCCCACCTGACCTTTCTTCTCTTGCTCTTTCTCAGCAAGGGGAAGAAAAAGAAGCTCTGCCTCAAGCTGGAGTCAGAAGGGTGACATAAGGATGACTTCCTGAGTGCCGGCTCCAGTCCTTTGCTCTACCAGCTGATCTCTCGAGGACTGCCACCACTTTCTCCAGGTTGGCCCATCTGTGTGTTCAGAATGGAGAGGGGTAACTAGTGGTGTTCCCCAATGGTCAGTCCTAGGACCAATCCTATTCAACTTATTCATAAATGATCTGGAGAAAGGGGTAAACAGTGAGGTGGCAAAGTTTGCAGATGATACTAAACTGCTCAAGATAGTTAAGACCAAAGCAGACTGTGAAGAACTTCAAAGAGATCTCACAAAACTAAGTGATTGGGCAACAAATGGCAAATGAAATTCAATGTGGATAAATGTCAAGTAATGCACATTGGAAAAAATAACCCCAACTATACATACAATATGATGGGGGCTAATTTAGCTACAACTAATCAGGAAAGAGATCTTGGAGTCATCATGGATAGTTCTCTGAAGACGACCACACAGTGTGCAGTGCCAGTCAAAAAGCAAACAGGATTTTAGGAATCATTATAAAAGGAGAATAAGATAGAGAATATCTTACTGCCTTTATATAAATCCATGGTAGACCCACATCTTGAATACTGCATATAGATGTGGTCTCCTCATTTCAAAAAAGATATACTGGCACTAGAAAAGGTTCAGAGAAGGGCAACTAAAATGGTTAGGGGTTTGGAACGGGTCCCATATGAGGAGAGATTAATGAGACTAGACCTTTTCAGCTTGGCAAAGAGAAGACTAAGGGGGGATATGATAGAGGTCTATAAAATCATGAGTGGTGTGGAGAAAATGAATAAGGAAAAGTTATTTACTTGATCCCATAATATAAGATCTAGGGGCCACCAAATGAAATTAATAGGCAGCAGGTTTAAAACAAATACAAGGAAATTCTTCTTCACACAGACACAGTCAACATGTGGAACTCCTTGCCTGATGGGGTTGTGAAGGCTGGTGCTATAAGGGGGTTTAAAGAGAACTAGATAAATTAGTAAGTTTCAGAATGGAAGCCATGTTAGTCTTTATCAGCAAAAAGAATGAGGAGTACTTGTGGCACCTAACAGACTAACAAATGTATTTGAGAAACAGCTCTGACATCATAATAAAAAAGGCTGACAAAGGAGGTGCTGTCGTCATCATGAATAGGTCGGAATATGAGCGAGAGGTTCCTAGGCACCTCTCAAACACCACATTCTACAAGCCATTACCCTCTGATCCCACTGAGAGTTACCAAAAGAAATGACACCATCTGCTCAAGAAACTCCCTGAAAAAGCACAGGAACAAATCTGCACAGACACACCCCTAGAACCTCGACCAGGGTTATTCTATCTGCTACCCAAAATCCATAAACCTGGAAATCCTGGATGCCCCATCATCTCAGACATTGGCACCCTGACAGCAGGATTGTTTGGCTATGTAGACTCCCTCCTCAGGCCCTACTCTACCAGCACTCCCAGCTATCTTTGAGACACCACTGACTTCCTGAGGAAACTACAATCCATTGGTGATCTTCCAGAAAACACCATCCTGGCCCCTATGGAGGGAGAAGCCCTCTACACCAACATTCCACACAAAGATGGACTACAAGCCGTCAGGAACAGTATCCCCGATAATGTCACGGCAAACTTGGTGGCTGAACTTTGTGACTTTGTCCTCACCCACAACTATTTCACATTTGGGGACAATGTATACTTTCAAGTCAGCGGCACTGCTATGGGTACTCACATGGCCCCACAGTATGCCAACGTTTTTATGGCTGACTTAGAACAACGCTTCTTCAGCTCTCGTCCCCTAACGCCCCTACTCTACTTGCCCTACACTGATGACATCTTCATCATCTGGACCCATGGAAAAGAAAACCCTTGAGGAATTCCACCATGATTTCAACAATTTCCATCCCACCATCAACCTCAGCCTGGACCAGTCCACACCAGAGATCCACTTCCTGGACACTACAGTGCTAGTAAGCGATGGTCACATAAACACCACCCTATACTGGAAACCTACTGACCGCTATACTTACCTACATGCCTCCAGCTTCCATCCAGACCACTCCACACGATCCATTGTCTACAGCCAAGCTCTAAGATACAACCACATTTACTCCAACCCCTCAAACAGAGACAAACACCTACAAGATCTCTATCGAGCATTCTTACAAGTACACTACCCACCTGCTGAAGTGAAGAAACAGATTGACAGAGCCAGAAGAGTACCCAGAAGTCACCTACTACAGGACAGGCCCAACAAAGAAAGTAACAGAACCCCACTAGCTGTCACCTTCAGCACCCAACTAAAACCTCTCCAGCGCATCATCAAGGATCTACTACCTATCCTGAAGGACAATCCCTCACTCTCCCAGATCTTGGGAGACAGGCCAGTCCTTGCTTACAGACAGCCCCCAACCTGAAGCAAATACTTACCAGCAACCACACAACAAAAACACTAACCCAGGAACCTATCCTTGCAACAAAGCCCGTTGCCAACTCTGTCCACATATCTATTCAGGGGACACCATCATAGGACCTAATCACATCAGCCACATTATCAGAGGCTCGTTCACCTGCACATCTACCAATGTGATATATGCCATCATGTGCCAGCAATGCCCCTCTGCCATGTACATTGGCCAAACCAGACAGTCTCTACATAAAAGAATAAATGGACACAAATCAGACATCAAGAATTATAACATTCAAAAACCAGTTGGAGAACACTTCAATCTCCCTGGTCACTTGATAACAGACCTAAATTCGCAATATTACAACAAAAAACCTTCAATAACAGACTCCCACGAGAGATGCTGAATTGGAATTAATTTGCAAACTGGACACCATTAAATTAGGCCTGAATAAAGACTGGGAGTGGATGGGTCATTACACAAAGTCAAACTATTTCTCCGTGTTTATTTGTCCCCCTACTGTTACACACACCTTCCTGTCAACTGTTGGAAATGGCCGTCCCGATTATCACTACAAAAGGTTTTTTTCTCCTGCTGATAATAGCTCACCTTAACTGCCCACTCTCATTATAGTGTGTATGGCAACACCCATTTTTTCGTGTTCTCTGTGTATATATATATATATATATATATATATATATATATATGTATCTTCCTGCTGTATTTTCCACTGCATGCATCCGATGAAGTGGGTTTTAGCCCACGAAAGCTTATGCTCAAATAAATTTGTTAGTCTCTAAGGTGCCACAAGTACTCCTGTTCTTTTTGCAGATAAATTAATGGAGGTTAAGTCCATGAATGGCTATTAGCCAGGCTGGGTAAGGAATGGTGTCCCTAGCCTCTGTTTTTCAGAGGGTGGAGATGGATGGCAGGAGAGAGATCATTTGGTCATTACCTGTTAGGTTCGGTCCCTCTGGGGCACCTGGCATTGGCCACTGTTGGCAGATAGGATGCGGGGGATGGACCTGTGGTCTGACCCAGTATGGCCATTCTTATGTTCTTATGAAGGGAGGGGCAGAGCCCCACAACAGAGTTTCTGTAGTGTAGTGGTTATCATGTTTGCCTAACATGCAAAAGGTCCCTAGTTTGAAACCAGGTAGAAACATGATGGTTTAACTTTCCCAGCTCCTACTAGCCTGTCCCTGCTGTTGTAGGAGCAGCAGTGATTTCTCTGTTGGAAAGGTCTGTTATACTTCCCCTGCTCCCACTTTTGTCTCCGCTCCCTCTCTGAATGCCTGTGAAGTGGCTTTTCCCCTCCCGTTCCCCCCTGGAATGCTTGTGGGATGAACGTTCTGGTTGAAGAGCAGAAGAGCTCCCAGGTAGACAAGGTGTCTGGGACTCTAATTAGGCAGCACTCACACACCCAGAGCATGGACACTGCCCAAGGTGGAGTGTGACCCACCAGATGCAGCCAAGTCATCTCTAGTCGCAGGCCATTAGGTGCAGGCCCTTAAAAGGGGAAGGGGCCATGTGCTCAGGAGAGCACTCACAAGCTTGTACCTCCAGTGATTGCCCTTCGCCCGGACCGCCTGGCCAGTGGTTCACAGCGTTGCATTTCACTGTGCCTCAGGAAGACTTACCTTCATCGCACCGTCCATAGCTGCGCTGTGGGACACTTACCTTGCAGAATCCAGACATCTCCAGTGCTGTGCCTGTCCTGGGAGTGTGAGTATGCGAGTGCGAGTGTGACACCCCTGCCCTGCTTATTTTGAGCTTAGCTGTCAGTATAACAAATGTGCTGCTTTCTGCCAAACTCTGGTGGGTCATTAGTCCTCCCTACACTTACTAGCTGGCCCAATTTTGGGTAACACCTGCGATAAACTCAACCCCTGCAGGACAGAGGGTGGTGAAATGAGCTGAGAAAAAGCCTTAGCATCAGCAGGGGAAAGCTAGAGGATCTTGGCCTGTCACCTTTTGAAGCCTTGTGGCTTGGTCTCCTCTGCCCTTGGAGGTTGGCCTATGGTGGCCGGCTCTTGCTGCTGGCTTCCTTTGTGTGACTTGCCAAAGGAGGAAGTGAGGCAGGAATGGGGCAAAGGAGGAAAGTCGAGCTGAGGAAGGCAGGGCAGAAGCTAAGTGTCTCAGTGCGGCTAAGTGGGGTTAGTAGAGCGCCACCATCTGTTCTGCAAAGCCTGGGAGGTGCGGTTGGCTGCTGGGAGGTAGAATCCTGTGCCTGCCTCTTGGCTACCCAGGGATGGCTACTTGCAGCCCAGGAGAAGGACGATGGTTCTGGGTGAAAGGACGACACGCAAAGCTCTGGGAGGAAATTGGGGTGCGGGGGGCGGGCTCGGCGCGGGGGGAGGGGGTGGGGGTGCAGGAGGGGTGGCACTGACCCCGGGCACTGCAGCTCCCAAATTGACCCGTACACACAACCCTGCGTCAGCAGCTCCTAGGTGGGCGGGGCCAGGGACTCTCCGTGCGCCGCTGCCTGCAGGCGCTGCCCCCAGAGCTCCCATTGGCTGCAGTTCCTGGCCAATGGGAGTTGCGGAGTTGGTACTCAGGGCAGGGGCAGTGAATGGAGACACTCCGCCCACCCCAGGGGATGCTGGGACATGCCGGCCATTTCTGAGAGTGGCACGGAGGGACGGAGGCAGAGTGGGCAGGGAGCCATCTCAGTGCTGCTGGCACATCTCTGCACACCCATGGGGGGAGGGAAGCAGAGGGCCTCCATGTGCTGCCTGGGGTAGGGCCAGTGCACAGAGCTGCCTCCTCCCGGGTCTATTACAGGAGTGGGTGGGTGGGGTCTTTTGGCCTGCAAGGTGCAGCAGGTCGGACTAGATGATCACACTGGTCCCTTCTAACCTTAAAGACTCTGAGTCTAAAAGGGAGATGGAAGTAAAGGAAGTTTTTTAAAAAATAAACCAAACATTGTAATATCAGGATAACTCCAACAGCTCATTGTATAGTCCTGCCCTTTTCTTCTTCCATTGTGTGTTGAATGACCTGCAGCACATGGATTCTCTCATTCCATTGATAAACTGATACAATGTGACTGAAATTAAATCACTTCCCAGCAGAGAAAACATCACATCAGCTGGGAATTGAACCCAGGTCAACTAGCTTGGAAGGTAGCTATGCTCACCACTATACCACCAATGCATCTGGCAAAAGTGTCACTTATGCTTGCCTAATGAGGTTAGACCAGCGTTGAAGAGATTTTTCTGCCTGTTAAAATGTACTGGATTCTCATCACTAAAAAAAACCCTCATGACTAAAAAAAACCACCTCCATCTTCACTTGGGTTTCAACCATCAGCCTTTCAATTAGCCACCAATGTTGTTAATCACAGGGTATGTCTACACTACGGGATTATTCCGATTTTACAGTGCATCCGAGTTCAGATTGCTGTCCAGAGCAGTCACAATGGTGCACTGTGGGATGGCGCCTGGAGGCCAATACCATCGAATTGCGCCACACTACCCCTAATCCGACATGGCAATACCGATTTCAGCGCTACTCCCCTCCTTGGGGAGGAGTACAGATATTGGTATTAAGAGCCCTTTATATCTATATAAAGGGCTTCGTTGTGTGGATGGGTGCAGGGCTAATGCCCTTTAACGCTGCTAAATTCGATATAAACTCACAGTGTTGACCGGGCCAGAGAGAGCAGCAGGTTTCCCATATTGTTTCCCGCTCTTGTTTTCTTTACTAGTTTCTCCTCTGCACCAACTTGCTCTTTTTCTTCATGAGCCTGGCTAGCTGAAGTGGGTATTCACCCATGAAAGCTCATACTCCAAAACATCTGTTAGTTTATAAGGTGCCACAGGACTCTTTGCTGCTTTCAGTTGGCAGAGCATCAGACTTTTAATCTGAGGGGCCAGGGTTCAAGTCCCTGGTCAGGTGATAAACTACTCACCAAGATCTTACACTGTCTTTCCCATGTCCTCTTTGATGTTACTTTTTCTCTTCAGGATTTTCTCTTTCCTCAGAAGGGCCTTTTTGTGTGTGGGTTTGAAGGGGCAACTTCCTGACAGCCCCTCTGTCCTTGCAGCCTGGAGGAATAAAGCCTCTGGGCATAGAGCATGTTCCTTCCCTGCACAGACACACACACAGAATATCCCTAAGGAATTAGAATCACCTGCTGCCTTCCCTGTCCTGCTGGATCCCCAAATGAAGATGCTCTTCAGCCTAAACCCATGTCCCCTCTTTTCCCAGTGCCCTCAATCCCAACCGTCAGTCCCTCCTATGCTCACTGCTCCTCACTCCCAACCAGAGCCTGCTCCTCTTCACCCTTCTCCTCTGTCCCAACCCACAGCCCCCTCCGATTCCCGGTGCTCCTCAATCCCAATCCACGGGCCCCCCGTCCTCACGCTGCTCCTCAATCCCAACCCACAGCTCCCTCCTTCCCTCCAGCAGCAGGTGCTTCAGACCCCCTCAGGAAGATTTTCTTGCAAGGTTTCGTGTATGAGTCTGCATGTGGATTTTACAGTATGTTGGAAATAGGTTGGGTTGCTTGCTGAAATGATCACTTGTGGCTGGTGTTGGATTCCCAGTCTCCATGTTATAGGGGCAGGAGAAACAAAGGGCTGTTATCGTTGATGTGTGAATCGAGGGCAGCACAACTGTGCTTGGCAGACCCTGATTGAGGGACTCACCCTCAGTTCAATAGCACTTGCTAGGCAGGGGACATGGGTTCCAAAGCTGAGTGGGTTGGGGCTATGTCCATACTGCAATGAAACACTCATGGCTGTCCCATGCCAGTGCAGGCTCCCAGGCTAGGGCCATGGGGTGGTAAATTTGCACTGTAGACATCTCAGCTCAAGCTCAATATTGGGCTCTGGGAGCCCTCAAGGTTGGAAGGGAGTTTAGCAAGCAAAAAAGATAAACTGGCAGTGGAGTATTACCCTGGACTTGACAGCATTTCTCCATTGGTCTGTCTGCTTTGGGGCAGGGACAATAACACGTCCTGCTGTATCTGTTATTTCATAGGGTGGTTTAGGATTTTCATTCTCACACATGGTGCATGAAGCAGGACTCAACCCTCAGTGCAAACTAAATGAGCCGCCCACAGGTTCTGGCAGCCACAATGAGCATTTAGTGTGAGAGCCCAGACCTGCCCCTGTCCCAGAGGGAGGGGAGTCATCTGTGACAGGCTGGACCACTGACCTATCAGCTCTTAACTCTCAGTAATTCCGTTATCAGTGCCTGTGAGTGTAACTGAAACAGCCATACTGGGCTGGACCAAAGGCCCATTTAGTTCTCTGACAGCTGCCAATACCAGGTGCTCCAAGAGGTACTCAACAAGGCACCACTGGGAGTTGGACCCAGGATCTCCTGTTTACAAGGCAGGTGCTTTAGCCAGCTAAGCCATGGTGCCTGCTTGTGGCTCAGGGACACTCTCTGCCCACACCTGACTCCCTGCCATCCCCACTGGGGCCTGACAAGCTTTCTTGTGTTGGATTCTGCAAAGCAGAGGAGCAGGTGAGGTTTTCCTTGCAAGCTCTGTGTGTGTGTGTGAATCTTTGGCCAGGTCTGCACTACAAAGTTATTTCAGCATCATTATATTGCTCAGCTGTGTGAAAACACACAACGCTCCTCGGTCAGCAGCTTTTGGCTGGTGCACACACTGCAATGCCATGTCTGGCGACAAAATAAAACCACCTCGACAAGAGGCCTAGAGCTTTGTGCCAAATTGTCAGTGTAAATGCTGCTGGTCATTATATCACCATAACTGGTCTCCACCAGTATCCCACCATGAACTCGCCTGCCCTGCATTCCTGCTACAGAGGCCGGACCTCTCTCCTTTCATAGCTCCAGAAAGTTCTGACAGCTGAGCTGCTATCTACACTGGGATTAGGTTGATAGAACTGCATTGCCAGCCTAAGTAATGTAATTACACCAACCATAGGCGGCAGGTTTGTATAATTTTTGGTGGGGCCCAAAATGGTGGTGCCCCCCCCCCCACTCCCGCCCTGTAAGCCGATATAAAATGAAGCTATAACACGTCAGTACCACAAGATTACAAGGTTGGAGAAGGGGTAGGGGGTTCCAGGGGCCAGTCAAGGGACAAGGAGCAGGGGGGGTTGGATGGGGCAGAGGTTTGGAGGGGCAGTCAGGGGACAGGCAGCAATTGGATAGGCATGGGAGTCCAGGGGGTTTATCAGGGGACAGGTAGGGGTGGGGTCCTGGGGAAAGTTGGGTGGGGTCTCAGGAGGGGCAGTTGGGGACAAGGAGAAGGGAGGCTTAGATAGGGGCTGGGGTCCCAAGGGGCAGTTAGGGGCAGTTGTCTCAGGAGTGGGTAACGGGGGACAAGGACCAGTGGTGCTTAGATAGGGGTGGGGTCCTGGGGGCAGTTGGGGCAGGGGTCTGGGGCGGGGGCAATCAGCGGCCAGGGGCTGGGATTCAAAGGGCTCTGAGCTGCTGGCAGCCGCGGGGAGCCCTGAGCCCTTTAAATCCCAGCCGCCGCGGCTGGGATTCAAAGGGCTCTGGGCTCTCTGCCGCTGCGGGCAGTGCAGAGCCCTCTGACTCCCGGCCACGGCTGAGATTTAAAGGGCTCTGGGCTCCCCGCGGTTGCAGGCAGCCCAGAGCCCTCTGATTCCCGGCGGCTGGGATTTAACGGGCTCTGGGCTCCCTGCAGCTGCGGGCAGCCCAGAGCCCTCTGATTCCCAGCCACGGCTGAGATTTAAAGGGCTCTGGGCTCCCCGCGGTTGCAGGCAGCCCAGAGCCCTCTGATTCCCAGCCGCAGCTGAGATTTAAAGGGCTCTGGGCTCCCCGCGGTTGCAGGCAGCCCAGAGCCCTCTGATTCCCAGCCACGGCTGGGATTTAAAGGGCTCTGGGCTCCCCACGGTTGCAGGCAGCCCAGAGCCCTCTGATTCCCAGCCGCGGCTGGGATTTAAAGGGGCAAAACCTAGCTCCAAATATTGGTGGAGCAGAGCCCCTGATTTTGAATATTCCTGGGGCTTTAGCTCCACGAGCCCATATAAGTTGGCGCCCATGACACCAACCTAATTTCCTAGTGTAGACCTGTCCAAAGAATCGCACACACACCTTGGGAGCAAAACTTCACCTGCTCCTCTGCTTTACAGAAGCCAAACACGAGCAACACTTGTAAGGGCCCAGTGGGGATTGGCAGAGAGTCAGGTGTGAGCAAACACACTGCTTTAAGTAACAGCAGGTACCATGGCTTGGCTGGTTAAAGCGCCTGTTTTGTAAACAAGAGATCCTGGGTTCAACTCCCGGTGGTACCTTAAAGACTGGCTTTGGAGCACCTGGTATTGGCTACTGTCAGAAGACAAGATTCAGAGCTAGATGAACCTATGGTTTAAATTACACTCGCAGGCACTGATAATAGAGTTACTGAAAGTTTGGGTGTTAAGAGCTGATAGGTCAGTGGTCCAGTACCCTCAATGCGGTTTTAGCTGGAAACACACCTGGAGGATAAAGACTCAACTGAACTGATTCAGAAGAGAATAATAACAATAATACTTTCAAACCAAAGTCCCCAAACAGATTAGTACTGGTTTTTCAGTTTGGGGATTTTTTTCCCAGTCAGACCTTGCCAAGGGAAACAGGGAGAAAATGTTTGAGTTTCCTCCTTCAGAACAGCTTGGCCTAGACACTAGCTCTGGGTCAGTGCTCTGGCCTTGCTCGGGTTGAGGGTATTTTAATAATTTGGGCTGGTCCCAGGGTGTTTGGAGGACATGACGAGGATGTTCCCTTTTGAGATATAAATTAAGAAATACAGGGCTAGAGAATTTTTCTTTTTTTAAGAAATCTGGGATTTAGACATTTTATTTAAAGCAAGAGAGTTCTGAGTTTCTGAGAAGGTTTTTGTTTGCAAGAAGCAACACTGTACCAAACGGGGACATGGTTGTCTACAAAGGAGGAGTAATGACTAAATGCATCCAATGAGGATGCAATTTGTACCCATACACGCAGAGCACAATGGACTAGCAGTCCATCGCCTTAACCACTCAGCCACCTCATCAGAACTATCAAGGAAAAGACAGGAGGAGAAATCTAATGTCAGCAGAGATAGGGACAATAAGGAGTTTTTAAATACTAAGCGGAAGCAGAGGCTGAATGAGCTCCCCCCTCACATCTAGTGAGGAGCTGGGGGAAAGACTTCAGGAACAGACCGCGTTTGCATAGACACACCTACTCTGCCTAGGTATGCAGCAGGATGGGGCCGCTTTCCCAAAATGACCAGTTTTGGCTGGTGGCAGGTTACAAATCACTTTAGGATTGAGTGGAATGAAATGTTATTATCCTTCCTGCATGAGTGAAGGGCAGCAGAACATACCTACTCGGTCCTGATGGAGGGGTGGGTGGGTGAGGAATAGCTTTCATTGGACTTCATAGAAGTGATTGAGAACGTCACCCTAAAACAGTGGTCCCCAAACATTTCACACTGTGCCCTCTTATCCAGTTGGGGGAGGGCAAAACCAGAGCTTGAGGGATTCAGCCCTGGGTGGTGGAGCTCAGACTTTTGGCTTCAGCCCCAGGCACTAATGCCATCCCTGGCAACCCCATTAAAACAGGGTTATGACCCACTTTGGGGTCCTGACCCGCAGCTTGAGAACCACTGCTCTAGGCTGATGGGAGAGAGTTTTCCTGGGGGTGCAGTTAATCCACTTCCCAAGAGGTGGCAGCTATGTCAGTGGGAGAAGCTATATCGGTGGGTGTGCAAGCTGTGGTGTTCACCACATTTAAGAAGTTTAATCAAACCCCATTTTTAAAACCACTTCTGGTCTGGGAATGGCAAAGGATCTCGAGGAAGCAGGGTCTGTCCTTCAAAGTCTTGGAGATCATGAGTCCATGGTCATGGGGGTATAGCTTAGTGGTACAGTGCTTGATGGTAGATCAAGTGATCCTTGATTCAAGACCCAGTGTTCTCTTATAACCTTCTTTCTTTTTTTTTAAAAAAGGAAAACATTTTCATTTCCATTCTTCATTATGTTCAGGAGCTCCACTATACGGGGGTGCTTGATATGAATGTAAACACTCAACATTTCACTGTCCAAATGCACAAAAACCTAGCAAAGCTGTCCATCAGCTGAAATCAGTTCCAATCCTCTAACTGTCTAGTTTATGTTTTCATCAATTAAACAAAGGTATCATAGGAATGTACATTTGAAGATCCTCTTCTCCAGGAGCTGTGTTGTGCAGAAGAACAAGAGCCACATCCAGCTACAGTTCAGGAGTCTGATGACCAAAGAGCCAATAAATGTTCTGAGGATGGAGAAAAATGCCTTCTAGTGAGCTCAACCTGTTTCACTTATCAAAAGAAGATTGAAAGGTGACTTCATTGAAGTGTTGAAGGGCCTTCATGGAGAGAATAGATTGGGTATTAAAGGGCTCTTGAATCTAGCAGAGAAAGGCATAACAAGACCCAGTGGCTGGAAGGTGAAAAGAGACAAATTCATATTACAACTAAGGCACAAATATTCAACAGCGAGGATGATTCACCACAGGAACAAGCTACCAAGGAAAGTGGTGGATTCTCCATCTCTTGATGTCAGTTAATGAAGACTAGACGCCTTTCTGGAATGTGTTTGCCCCAAAAGTAGCTCTTGTGTCATACAGGAGGCCTGTGATATGCAGGGGGTCAGATTAGATGCTCTAATGGTCTCTTCTGGTCATAAAGTCGACTAATTTCTGAAAAACTGAGTGTAGCATTGGGAGCAGCGTCTGATGTTTTCCTGTCTAGCCAGGTTGCTTCCTAGAACGAACGCTTCTTGAGTGGGGTGATCCACAGGGAGTAGCTCAAACCTCCAAAGTGCCTGGCCAGGGGCAGGACATTAGCCCAGCAAGGGAGGGGTGTGGCAGTGACATCACAAAGGCCTTTTGCAGGACCTCAGACTATTGGTCAAAGGTGGTGGGGAGGTGGTGACCTCACAGAGAGATGCTGACATCAGCCAGGCAGGACAGGGGCGAGGGGCCAGGGAAACCTCAGAGACCCCTGTGGCTTTGCTTCAGCAAGTCTCCTTCTCCAGGTCTCTCTTTGAGGACTGAGGGAGTATTCGGGTTCACGGACATGAGCGCCAGGAGGAACCTCTTTTGAGTTTTCTCCTTCCCTTTTCCTGATTTTACTAGAAAACAGCCGTCCCTGTTTAGAAGGTAAGAGCCTCCTCGAGGTTTGAAACCTGTTCAGTCTGATCCATCTGGTGACAGTTGAATTCTAGGCATGGAAAACACGAGCTTAAGGAGGCAGAATTTTATTCCGCACCTGGGATTTTGTCCCTTAAAATCACTGGGGACATTAGGGTTTGTTCTTTTTGTTTCACCTTTTCCTCCATCCATCCCTCCCTCCTTTCTCTTCGTCTCTTGCTTCTTTTGTCCTTTCTCCTGTTCCCCTCCCAAAACCAGGAACAGTGTCGGGTGTGTTTGGGGCGGGGCAGAAGAGGGGATGGGCGGCACTGGGGAGGGGGAGCTTGGGGGTGTTTGGGGTGGGGCAGAGGGGGCCGCACTGGGGAGGGGGAGCCTGGGGGTGTTGGGGCGGGGTCAGAGAGGGGAGGGGTGGCACTGGGGAGGGGGAGCTTGGGGGATGGGCGGCACTGGGGAGGGGAGCTCAGGGGTGTTTGGGGCAGGGGCAGAGAGGGGATGGGCGGCGCTGGGGAGGGGACCACGGGGTGGGGTTGGGGTGGGGACAGAGAGGGGATGGGCGGCACTGGGGTGGGGAGCTCGGGGGTTGGGGGCGGGCAGAGAGGGGGATGGGCGGCACCGGGGAGGGGGCGCTGGGGTGTTGGGGCGGGGCAGAGAGGGGAGGGCTGGCACTGGGGTGGGGAGCCTGGGGGTTGGGGCGGGGCAGAGAGGGGATGGGCGGCACCGGGAGGGGGCGCTCAGGGGTGTTGGGGCGGGGCAGAGAGGGGAGGGGCGGCACTGGGGGTGGGGAGTTGGGGGTATTTTGGGGCAGGGGCAGAGAGGGGATGGGCGGCACTGGGGAGGGGAGCCTGGGGGTTGGGGCGGGGCAGAGAGGGGATGGGCAGCAGTGGAGGAGGGGAGCCTGGGGGTTGGGGGCGGGGCAGAGAGGGGATGGGTGGCACTGGGGAGGGGAGCCTGGGGATGATGGGGCGGGGGCAGAAGAGGGGATGGGCGGCACTGGGGAGGGGGAGCCTGGGGTGTTTGGGGGAAGAAGAAGGATGGGCGGCACTGGGGAGGGGAGCCTGGGGTGTTTGGGAGTGGGGCAGAAGAGGGGATGGGCGGCACTGGGGGTGTTTGGGGCGGGTCAGAGAGGGGATGGGTGGCACTGGGGAGGAGCTCAGGGGTGTTTGAGTGCGGGAGTAGAAGAGGGGGAAAGGGAGGTCGGGGGTGTTGGGGGTAGAGAGGAGATGGGCGGCACTGGGGAGGGGGAGATCGGGGGTGTTGGAGACAGGGGCAGAAGAGGGGAGGGGCGGCACTGGGGAGAGGGAGCTCTGGGGTTGTTTGGGGCGGGGCAGAGGGGGCCGCACTGGGGAGGGGGAGCCTGGGGGTGTTGGGGCGGGGTCAGAGAGGGGAGGTGGCACTGGGGAGGGGGAGCTTGGGGGATGGGCGGCACTGGGGAGGGGAGCCTGGGGGTTGGGGCGGGGCAGAGTGGGGTTGGGCGTCACTGGGGAGGGGAGCTGGGGGTGTTTGGGGACGGGGCAGAGAGGGGATGGGCGGCACCGGGGAGGGGCGCTGGGGGTGTTGGGGGGCAGAGAGGGGAGGGGCGGCACTGGGGTGGGGAGCCTGGGGGTTGGGGCGGGGCAGAGAGGGGATGGGCGGCACCAGGAGGGGACGCTGGGGGTGTTGGGGCGGGGCAGAGAGGGGAGGGGCGGCACTGGGGTGGGGAGCCTGGGGGTATTTGGGGGCGGGGGCAGAGGGGGGATGGGTGGCACCGGGGAGGGGCGCTTGGGGGTGTTGGAGCGGGCAGAGAGGGGATGGGCGGCACTGGGGAGGGGAGCCTGGGTGGGTGTTGGGGGCGGGGCAGAGAGGGGAGGGGCGGCAGTGGGGAGGGGAGCCTGGGGGTGTTGGGGCGGGGCAGAGAGGGGATGGGCGGCAGGAGGGGAGCCTGGGGTGTTTGGGGCGGGGCAGAGGGGGGATGGGCGGCAGTGCGGGAGGGGAGCCTGAGGGGTTGGGGCGGGGCAGAGAGGGGATGGGCGGCATTGGGGAGGGGGAGCTGGGGGTTGGGGCGGGGTCAGAGAGGGGATGGGCGGCAGTGGGGAGGGAGCTGGGGGTTGGGGGCGGGGCAGAGAGGGGAGGGGCGGCAGTGGGGAGGGGAGCCTGGGGGTTGGGGCGGGGTCAGAGAGGGGATGGGCGGCAGTGGGGAGGGGGAGCCTGGGGGTGTTGGGGCGGGGGCAGAGAGGGGATGGGCGGCACTGGGGAGGGGAGCCTGGGGGTTGGGGCGGGGAAGAGAGGGGATGGGCGGCACTGGGGAGGGGAGCTCGGGGGTTGGGGCGGGGCAGAGAGGGGAGGGCGGCACTGGGGAGGGGAGCTGGGGGTTGGGGGCGGGGCAGAGAGGGGAGGGGCCGCAGTGGGGAGGGGAGCCTGGGGGTTGGGGCGGGGCAGGAGGGGAGGGGCGGCACTGGGGAGGGGGAGCTCAGGGGGTTGGGGGCGGGGCAGAGAGGAGGGGCGGCAGTGGGGAGGGGGAGCTCGGGGGTTGGGCTGCTCAGGAGCCGCCTCGCGAACGCTTCAAGGCCACGTGACGCCCTCTCGAAACTCCGCCTCCCGAGACAGCCAATAGGAAGAGGAGGCAGAGCCCTGACCAATGGGAGCGCGAGAAGAAACCTTCCCCCGCCCAGTTCCAGTGTGAGGTTGGGGCTGCAGTGACCAGAGCCCCAGCAGGGTGCAGCGGGGGCTGAGTGACCAGAGCCCCAGCAGTGTGCATCGGGGGCTGCAGTGACCAGAGCCCCAGCAGGGTGCAGCGGGGGCTGCAGTGACCAGAGCCCCAGCAGGGTGCATTGGGGGTGGCTGCAGTGACCAGAGCCCCAGCAGGGTGCATCGGGGGCTGCAGTGACCTGAGCCCCAGCAGGGTGCATCGGGGCTGCAGTGACCTGAGCCCCAGCAGGGTGCATCGGGGGCTGCAGTGACCTGAGCCCCAGCAGGGTGCATCGGGGGCTGCAGTGACCAGAGCCCCAGCAGTGTGCAGCGGGGGCTGCAGTGACCAGAGCCCCAGCAGGGTGCAGCGGGGGCTGCAGTGACCGGAGCCCCAGCAGTGTGCATCGGGGGCTGCAGTGACTAGACCCACCAGCAGGGTGCATCGGGGCTGCACTGACCAGACCCCAGCAGGGGCTGCCGCCCGTGGGGTTCCTGCAGTCTGGTGCCATTCACAGGAGACCCGCACAGCCTGACCCCACACCTGTCCGAGCTCCCGCCTGCCCCCAGCCCACTGCCTCTTGAGCAGCCCCCTGCGGTGTCACCACTACCCCCGGCTGTGTCCCCTCAGCTTCCCAGCCCCCAGCTCCTCCGGTGGCCCCACACTTCCTCCCTGCAGCCTGCCCCATTCCCCTGAGTCCCAGCTTCACCCCGACATCTCTCCAACCCACCTCCCCCAATCGCAGCCTCTGCCCCCCAGTGCCCCGGCCCTGCTCCCCGGGGGGCTTGAGAGGCCCCCACCCCCCGGCCGCTCCACTCCCCACAATGGGCAGCTGCTGGCGCTGAGGAAGGGGGGTCTGGGCCAGGCCAGGTGCTGGGCCGATCCTGGTGAAAGAGAGATGAGCCGGCAAGGCTGAGAGGCCCCTCCCTTGTCTGGGGGGGGGACAGGGGCTCCCACAATTTGGCCAGTGTCACCCTCCCCCATCCAGAGGAGACGTCCGCTCCCAGCAGGCCGTGCTCCATCTCCACCCCGCAGGGGGGAGCCCCCAGTCCAGCAGTGCCCCCCACCCCGCCCCCATCAGCAGCCAAGCCGGGAACCTGCCCCTTCTCCCCTGCGAGGGCTGCAGGACTCCCTGCCCCCGCAGCACCAGCCTCCCCCCATGTCCCCGGGGTGGGGTGGGGGAAGGGGGGATTCCTTCCTCCCATTGCCCAGATCCCGCCCCCACCCCGGGCTGCCCAGACGGGAGCCAGGGGCTGCAGCAGTTGGCTGCGTCCCAGGGCTACCAAGGAGCCGCCAGGAGAAGGGACGAGATTCTCCACGGCGCTGCAGCCGTTCACACTGGGACCCGTCTCACACGGGGGAAAGTGAGGCACCAGGGAGGGCGAGATGGGCTGCACCAGCTCAGATTGGGAGTCTGTGGGAGAGCCAGGAATAGAACCCAGGAGTCCTGGCTCCATGGGCAGCTTGGGACTCCTCCACTTGGGGAGGCTGGGCGGGCCCGGACTGTGGCCCTGCCCCAAGGCCTGCTGCCACTCAGCCTCCTCCTGCCAAAGCCCCCCCCCCCCGCCCCCTCCCCCCCCCCCACCCTCCCCCCTCAGCCCCGCCCACACCCCCCTTCAGCCCCGCCCACACGCCCCCTCAGGACCCCTTTGTTCCACTCCCTGAACCCCGCCCACCTCTCACGTCTCTTCCCCCGAGGCCCAGCCACTTGTGCCTCTTCGCCCCCACCCCAAGGCCCCCCCCACCTGCCTCTCTGCCGTTTGCACCCCCGGCCTCTCCCCCCACGGCCCCATGTGGCCGGATGGAGCTTGGGGAAGGGCGAAGTGAGGATGGGGCCTTGCGGGGGAGAGGACGCGCGGGAGCAGGGCCTCTGGGTGGAGCACAGGCCAGGTGCCTCCCCGGGCCCCTTATACCCACCGCCCCTGCCTGGCTCCTGGCCTCCCCGGCTCTAACCACTAGACCCAGCGGCACTGGGACAATTTGTATAGTGGGAGGTGCTGAGAGCCAGTGAACAAACCTGTAAACCCTGCACAGGATGGAAACCACTTCAAGCCAGGGGGGGGGGGCACCATGACTCACCCCCACTCCCTTCCCAGAGCCAGCGGTGGGACCCGGATACCCTGGCTCCCAACCCCCACTCTAACCACTAGCCTGCACTGCCCTGCCACAGCTGGGGAGAAGAACCAGGAGTCCTGGCTCCCAGCCCGGTCGTGGGTGGAGCAGGACGTACTGGCCATGGGCTCAGCTGGGCATCACTTACCATCAGGCTGGATGGTATCCCAGTGCTGACCTCCAGACCCACAGCTCTGCTGGTGCCCCTCACTCCCGACCCGCAGCCCTGCTATCCCAGTCCTGACCTCCAGACTCACAGCTCTGCCGGTGCCCCTCACTCCCGACCCGCAGCCCCTGCTATCCCAGTCCTGACCTCCAGCCCCACAGCTCTGCTGGTGCCCCTCACTCCCGACCCGCAGCCCCTTGGTTCCCCCCAGCACTGACAGTGCCCCTCACTCCCGACCCGCAGCCCCTGCTATCCTAGTCCTGACCTCCAGCCTCACAGCTCTGCTGGTGCCCCTCACTCCCGACCTGCAGCCCCTCCTATCCCAATCCTGATCTCCACACCCACAGCTCTGCTGGTGCCCCTCACTCCCGACCCGCAGCCCCTCCTATCCCAATCCTGATCTCCACACCCACAGCTCTGCTGGTGCCCCTCACTCCCGACCCGCAGCCCCTCCTATCCCAATCCTGATCTCCACACCCACAGCTCTGCTGGTGCCCCTCACTCCCGACCCGCAGGCCCTTAGGGGTCCACCAGTTCTGACGGTGCCCCTCACTCCCGACCCGCAGCCCCTGCTATCCCAGTCCTGACCTCCAGACTCACAGCTCTGCTGGTGCCCCTCACTCCCGACCCGCAGCCCCTGCTATTCCAGTCCTGACCACAAGACTCACAGCTCTGCTGGTGCCCCTCACTCCCGACCCGCAGCCCCTTAGGCGTCAACCAGCTCTGACGGTGCCCCTCACTCCCGACCCGCAGCCCCTGCTATCCCAGTCCTGACCTCCAGACTCTCAGCTCTGCTGGTGCCCCTCACTCCCGACCCGCATGGGTCACCCCAGGAGCAGGTTAAAGCTGCAGGGTGACAGTGGGGTTGCTGCCCCTGTGAACAGCTGCTGTAGCACCGCCTGGGCAGGACAGGGAGACCCAGTTATACCCCTCCCCCCACAGCCTGTATCGGGGGATGGGAGCGCTCACACCCAGGGGCCCCTGAGTTGGGACGGAGGGAGGCCCCCGTGCACCAGGGATGCTGTAAGGGCGAACAGGGGCACCCACCCACCCACCAGAGATCTTCACCACTTCCTGCCCAGCCCCCTCCTGCTGTTCAAGATGGTTCAGGGAGGGATGGGGAGAACCCAGGAGTCCTGGCTCCCAGCCCCACCTGTGCTAATGTACGAGACTCCACTCTAACGCCAGTGCTGGGACTGGAACCTAGGAGTCCTGACACCCATCTTCCTTTCCTCTAACCACTAGACCCCACTCCCACCCTTTTGGGGAGCCAGGATTCCTGGGTTCTGTCCCCAACTCTGGGAGCAGAGTGGGGTCTAGTGGTTAGAGCAGGAGGAGCCAGGACTCCTGGGTTTTATTCTCAGTGCTGCTGTGTGACACTGGGCCTCTGTTTCTCCTCCCACTTTTTGGGTATGGAGCCTGTAAACTCTCTGGGGCATGGCCTGATCTCCCCCGGCTCCCTGATTCTCCACCCTGAGCCCCTTGTGCCACTGCCCTTGTCAACGGCAGCGCAGAAAGCCCTAGTGCCAAAAGAAGATGGGCACTAATTTTGCAAAAATCGGTCACACCAATAGGAAACCAGCCCCAGCAGTTTGTGACTTCACTTCCCAAAATTAGATACACACAACCACACAAACACACACACACAGAGAACCCTGCTCAAACCACCCCCTTTGCCAATGCATCACCTCACCTCGTCCAGGGAGGTCTAGGCGGGAAGCTCCATGTGGGAGCGGTGATGGACGGCACCATCAAGGTAGGTTCTGGAGATGGTCCTCCAGGTATGGGCGTCTTGGCTCCAACTGGCACTGGGCTCACGCTGGTCTGCGTTCAGTTCCTCTCTCTGGTGTGCGCCCCGGCTCCACAAACGCCCCCGCCCCCTGCTCTTTCCTTCTGGTACAAAAATATCCTCTTCCTTCGCCCCAGAGAGAGACACCCACGGTGCTGCTCAGCACATGCCTTCCCCCCCTTCCCTCCATTCCCAGGAGCGTGCGGGAAGAGGGTCGGGATTGGGGAGAGCCCGTGTCCCGAGGGGAGGGTATGAGGGGGCTTGTCCCCTCCTTGGAGCATGGAGGTGCCAGTAGGCACCTATGGATGGTCCCCCCAAGCAGGGCCAGGATGGAAATGGGAGGCCTGTGCCCCCAACATGGAGAATCTGGGGTGCAACCTTACTTAACGGGTCAGTCTGTCCTTTCTCTTACTGTCCCATTCCAGCTTCAACTAGCGCTTGGGGTTCATTCGTTCTTTTTCATTCCTTTCCTTCTCTAGCTTGTATGTTCTTGCTTTCTTTTTTCCCCTCTACCTTTCACGCTCTTCCTTTCTTTCCTTCTTTTTCTAATTTTTTTTCTCTCCCTTTATTTCTTTCTCTGCCTTTCACGTTCTTTTCACTCTCTCTCGCTGGTTATTTTTTTCACTCGCGCTTTTTCCTCACTCCTTCCGAGCCAAGCGGGTTCTCCTCCCACACAGATTTTGACAGGTTTTCCTTCTGATCAGCAAGTGGATTAAGCACGTCTTCAGTGGGGGTTTGGCATGGCAGGGAGCAGGCTGGCCGGGTGTCTTTGTGGCCGTCTGCTGGTTCTCCCCTCCTCTGGCCCTGACCTCGGTTGCTCTGTAGCTTTTAAGCCTTCCCTTGGAGCTGTCAGCACCAGCCGCCTCGGCTCCAGGTGCCCAAAGGAGGAGAGGTGCTGGGCTCCAGTCTCTGCCTCCCTCCTGCCTAGCCCTGACACACCTTCCTTCACGTGCCATGTGGACAAGAGGTAACATGTGGCTGCAAGTAAAATGGCCAAACTTGTGGGCATCAGGTGAAGCTGTGAGAATCCCAAGCATCTGGTCAAACCACAGGAATCAGCAACCAGGGAAGCAAGTTTCAGAGCCTCAACCCTAGTGGGCAAGTCACCCAGGAGGAGGGGAAAAGATTTGCTCTTGCATAACTGGAGACAGGGAAGTTGAGTACTGGAAGCTCCAGGGCTTTACCACAAGCCAACACAAAGTCCCACTGAGATTTGAACTCAGATTGCAGGAGTCAGAGTCCTGAGTGCTGCCCGTTACACCATGGGACCAGCTGATGCTGCTGTTTCTGGACATTGGTGACTCTCACGGGGCTGGCTCATGTAAGGGGCTGTTGGCCCCTTACTAAAACTTAGTGGGGTTTTTGGTTGGCTAGTTCCCAGTCCCAATAGAAGGGGGAAGGGCCAATGGGAAATCAGGCCCCTGAGACTGACAGTCCCCAGGGGCAATGGGGAGCGGCCAAAGCTCCAAGTTAGCCGCACTGACAGGCCAGGCAGTGTAATGAGGGAATCACCAGGCCAGGGGGTCCCATCCTCCGTGGGAGCTGGAGCTGCCTGGGCCAGAGTGGGGCAGAGCTAAGGAGAGAGCAGGAGCCCGAGAAGAGCCGGGGAGCAGAGCTGCACCAGCCGGGGAGAACCAGAGCAGATCTGTGCTGGGAGCCGAGCCGCAGCAGCACGAGCCGTAGAAGCTGCCCAGGGAGCAGATCTGTGCGGGGAAAAGAGCTGCAGCAAGTGGAGCCAGACTATTGGTCAAAGGTGGTGGGGAGGTGGTGACCTCACAGAGAGATGCTGACATCAGCCAGGCAGGACAGGTGCGAGGGGCCAGGAAAACCTCAGAGACCCCTGTGGCTTTGCTTCAGCAAGTCTCCTTCTCCAGGTCTCTCTTTGAGGACTGAGAGAGTATTCGGGTTCAGGTACCTGAGCGCCAGGAGGAACCACTTTCGAGTTTTCTCCTTCCCTTTTCCTGATTTTCAAATTAACCATCAGATCTTGAATTTCACACATTGAATGACCTGAATAAAGTGCTCTAACATGAGCTCCAGACCAACAGCAGTGCACAGTTTCAGCAAGTATTTGAGGAGAACTGCAATGTTAGAGAGAATCATGAACTGCTCAGAGACAATTAATGCAGAGAAGCAGCAAAATTAATCAAACATAGAACTGGTTCTGACTTATTTACTTGGTCTTAAAAGAGAACAACAAGGACCTGAGTCTCCTCCTGTCAATAACCCCTGCTCAGCCAATCAGGGTAGAGACTGAGGACGGGAGGCTGAGGGTTCTCACCAGAGAGCCCAAAGGATGGCCCAGGTCACTGGTGGGGATCACTGCCTGAGCACTATTTCAGCCCCACATTTTTGGTGGACCTCCCACAGTGGGAGCTGCCGAGAACGCCCTGACACACACACACACACACACACACACACACACACACACACACTCTCTCACTCTCTCCCTCTCTCTCTCTCTCCTGGTGTTGGGAGGGGAACTGGTGAAAGGACAAAAGAAGCAAGAGACAAAGAGAAAGGAGGGAGGGAGGGATGGAGGAAAAGGTGAAACAAAAAGGACAAACCCTAATGTCCCCAGTGATTCTGAGGGACAAAATCCCAAGTGTGAAATAAAATTCTGCCTCCTTAAGCTCGTGTTTTCCATGCCTAGAATTCAACTGTCACCTGATGGATCAGACTGAACAGGTTTCAAACCTCAAGGAGGCTCTTACCTTCTAAACAGGGACTTCTGTTTTCTAGTAAAATCAGGAAAAGGGAAGGAGAAAACTCGAAAGAGGTTCCTCCTGGCGCTCACGTACGTGAACCCGAATACTCTCTCAGTCCTCAAAGAGAGACCTGGAGAAGGAGACTTGCTGAAGCAAAGCCACAGGGGTCTCTGAGGTTTCCCTGGCCCCTCGCCCCTGTCCTGCCTGGCTGATGTCAGCATCTCTCTGTGAGGTCACCACCTCCCCACCACCTTTGACCAATAGTCTGAGGTCCTGCAAAAGGCCTTTGTGATGTCACTGCCGCACCCCTCCCTTGCTGTGCTAATGTCCTGCCCCTGCCCAGGCACTTTGGAGGTTTGAGCTACTCCCTCAAGAACAAATGGATATAAATTGGCAGTCGGGAAGTTTAGGCTTGAAATTAGACGAAGGTTTCTAACCATCAGGGGAGTGAAATTCTGGAACAGCCTACCGAGGGAAACAGTGGGGCGAAGGACCTCTGGCTTTAAGATTAAGCTTGATAAGTTTATGGAGGGAATGGTTTGATAGGAGAACGTGATTTAGTCAATAGGTCAATAACGTGCAACCACTGGTAATTAGTACCGAGGGTCAATGTTGGGATATTGAAAGTCTTTTTCCTGAGTGTCTGGCTGGAGAGTCTTGCCCGCATGCTCGGGGTTCAGCTGATCGCCATATTTGGGGTCGGGAAGGAATTTTCCTCCAGGCTAGATTGGCAGAGACCCTGGAGGTTTTTCGCCTTCCTCCGCAGCATGGGGCAGGGGTCGCTTGCTGGAGGATTATCTGCTACTTGAAGTCTTTAAATCAAGATTTGGGGACTTCAACAGCTGAGTCAAGGGAGAGAATTATTTCAGGAGTGGGTGGGTCAGCTTTTGTGGCCTGCATCTTGCGGGAGGTCAGACTAGATGATCATAATGGTCCCTTCTGATCTTAAGTTCTATGATTCTATGATTCCCTGTGGATCACCCCATTCAAGGAGCGTTCGTTCTACGCAGCAAGCCGGTAGGTTTGGATCATCTGCAAATTTTGTCAGCTCACTGTTTAGCAGGTTGTTTATGAATATGTTGACTAGTCCTGGTCCCAGTACAGACACCACTAGTTACCTGTTTCCATCCTGAAAACTGACCATTTATTCCTACCCTTTGTTTCTTGTCTTTTGACCAGTTATTGATCCACGTGAGGACCTTCCGGAGGTGAAAGTAAGCCGGTATGTTCCGGTATGGGGTACCGGCAAGAGCTGATACGCTGTGCCAGCCCGGCCCGGCTTCCCCAGGCTGGTGATTTAAAGGGCCCAGGGCTCCCTGGAGCGGCTGGAGCCCCGGGCCCTTTAAATCACCTCCCGAGCCCCCCTGCCGGAGCCCCGGGGAGCAAATCACTGCTGTGGATGCTGCTCTCTCCCACTCTGCCAACACAGAGCAGGGGCGGCAGAAGCTTCCTTACAGTGGGGGGGGGCACCGTTGTCCGAACTGTGGCACCCCCATGACACCCCTTCCCTAAGGACCCCCACTCACACTACCTCTCCCCCCGAGGCCACACCCACAGACTGCACCCTCCCCCCCATCATTTGTCCTAACAGCCAGTAAAGAGTGGTGGGTCCATGGCCCTCTAAACCCCCTGTTCCAGCACCCCTGACACCGAGCTAAGCAGGCAGCAGTGTGTGTGTGTGTGTGTGTGCGTGCGACAGAGAGTGCTGTGCTGAGCTGAGCCAGTGAGAGAAGGGGGCTGATGTCGGGGCTGCCCCCTGCCTCAGGACTGGTTGCTTCCAGCAGCTGTCTGAACTTAGAGACAGTGTGCGACACACTCACTCTTCCGCAACACACACACTGTCTCTCCCCCCCACACACACACACACGCTCTCTACCCGACCACGCACATTGCAGTTGAAAAGCAGCTGGCAATCTAGTAGGATGCCCATGGAACAATGGGATAGAAACCTCCATCATGTGGTGCTGTACCAGCCCGTGAGGCATTGCAAACCCTTCCCAAAGCACCCTGCAGCCAGTTGCACAGTGGGATAGCTACCCACAGTGCACTGCTCTCTGTGGCAATCCAAGAGATGCTAGCATGGATGTGCTCTGGTGACACAGGGTGGACATGCAACAACTGTTCAATTAAAACACTTTAACTAAAGCCACGTTACTCTTTCATGTAGACATAACTGAAGAGTGAGACAAGACCCAGCTCTATTGAAACTAAAGAGCCACAACTTCTTGCGTAGTTGGCAGGATTTGAACCTGTGCAGGGAGACCCCAATGGATTTCTAGTCCATCACCTTAACCACTCGGCCACAACTACTTGCTTGATATGTGGCTTTCACTGCACTCTAGTTCTGTTCTCACTGAGTGATCAATTCCAGTTGTTTCCTCAGACCAGCTTCCACAACACACACACTGCTGTGTCCTTGTGTAAGTGTGTCCATGGCTGAACTGCAAGAATTCCTGCTCCTTTCCCTTCTGGCTGGAGCATGAGGAGAGTGTGTTTGTGATTAATGTTGTTGCTGTAGATTTTTGTCCATTTCCTGCCTCGATCATTCAGACAGTCCCTTTCCCGTCATATCCCCAGTACATCAGTGATTGTGATAGCAGGGGGCAGGTTTTCTCTGGGGCACTGAGCTTTGCCAGGGGGTTGATGGGTCCTTTCTTTCCTCACCCTGGAGTAAACTCGCTTTTTATTCCATCCTTGATGTTTCAAGGAATAACAACAGATGATCAAAGAAAGAGGTGGACAGGGTAGGTCTCAGGGGAGGGGCAGAGAGGTGTGGGCAATGGACAGGGGAGGGGGCAGAGACGGGGGGCAGTAGGCAGACCTTGGGGTAGGGGGTGGAGAGACGCGAGGAGGCCTTGCGGGAGGAGAGGAGCGAGCGATCAGCAGGCCTCAGCCAAAGAGCAGGGGTGGGAAGTGGCCAAATGGGAGTGAGGGTGGAGCACAGGGGGGACCTCGGAGGGAGGAGAACGAGGGAAGGGGGTGGAGGGGGGGGACAGCACCACGGTCTGGGAAGGGGCCACCCACAGGATTCAGGGGGCCTGGGGCAAAACAATTTCAGGGGCCCCTTCCATAAAAAAAAGTTGCAATACTATAGAATCCTGTATTCTCCTGGGGGCCCTGCAGGGCCTGGGGCAAATTGCCCCACCTGCCCCCCTCTGGGCGGCCCTGCCCTCAGCCTCTCCTCGTAAGTCCCCTGCCCCCTAGACTCTCTCCAATTTGTTTCTGTAGTGTGTGTGTGTGTATGTGGGGAACTGGACGCAATGCTCCAGATGTGGCCTCAGCAGTGCTGACTAGAGGGGAATAATCACTTCCCTCGATCTGCTGGCAACGCTCCTACTAATCCAGCCCAATATGACCAGTTACCCATATTGAATGCAGACACAGCAATATTTTATACATTGGTTCCTGTCCATTCAGGAGGTTATTTCCCACCTATTCATAAATAATGAAGCTGCTCCAAGCGGAGGGGAGAGAACTGTCCCGTCCGTGCAGTTAACCCATCTCCCCGAGAGGTGGTAGCTATGTCAGTGGGGGGAAGTTATGTTGGTGGGTGTGCAAGCTGTGGTGTCTGCATGTGTATATAAAGTTTAATCAAACCCCATTTTTAAAACCCTTGTGGTCTGGGAATAGAAAAGGAGCTCTCTGAGGCAGAGCTCGTCCTTCAAAATCCTTAAGATCACTGACTTGCCTCTGCAAACGCCTTGGGGGTATAGCTCAGTGGTAGAGTGTTTGACTGCAGATCAAGTGGTCCTTGGTTCAAACCCAAGTGCCCCCTTATCAAGCTTGTTTCTTCAATAAAAATAATTCCATTTCTAGTGGTACGTCTACACTATGGGACTATTCCAAATTTGCATAAACTGGTTTTGTAAAACAGATTGTATAAAATCGAGTGCGTGCGGCCACCCTAAACACATTAAATTGGTGGTGTGCGTCCATGGTCGGAGGCTAGCATCGACTTCTGGAGCATTGCACTGTGGGTAGCTATCCCATAGTTCCTGCAGCCTTCCCTGCCCCTTGGAATTTCCAGGTTGAGATCCCAGTGCCTGATGGGGCAAAAATCATTGTCGTGGGTGGTTCTGGGTAAATGTCATCAGTCACTCCTTCCTCTGGGAAAGCAACGGCAGACAAGCATTTTGCGCCTTTTTTCCCTGGATTGCCCTGGCAGATGCCATAGCATGGCAATCATGGAGCCTGTTTTGCCTTTTGTGACTGTCACCGTATGTCTACTAGATGCCGCTGACAGAGGCAATTCAGCAGCACTACACAGCAGCATGCTTTTGCTTTTGCATAACAGCAGAGATGGTTACCAGCCATACTGTACCATCTACCAATCCATAAATTGGTAAAAAGATGAGCATGGCTACCAGTAATTTTGCACCATTTGCTGCTGTCATAAGTGCCCCTGGCTGCTCTTAGCCAGGGGTGCAAAAGCCAAAATTGGGAATGATTCCCAGAGTCAATCCCTCCTTTTTGGTATCTAAAAATAGAATCAGTCCTGCCTAGAATATGGGCAAGTGTACTAGAGAACCACTGTATCAGAGAGCACAGCTGCTCTGTGTCAGATCCTGCAGGAATGATGAGCTGTATGCTATTCACAGGGGGTGCTCCTGCAACAACCCCACCTGTTGATTCCATTCTTACCCCAGCCTTCCTGGGCTACTGTAGCATTGTCCCCCAACTTGTGTGATGAAGTAATAAAGAATGCAGGAATTAGACACACTGACTTGTTAGTGAGAAATGAGTAGAAGGCAGCCTCCAGCTGCTATGATAGTCCAGACAGGACAGTAAGGAGTGTGGAGAAGAGGAGCCCAGCATCCCTCTGCTAGTCCAGAGGCAATTGAATCTTTTTTTTACACATTAAGGGTGGGGGATGACAGAGCTCAGCCCCCTGTTGCTATGACAATGATGGTTATCAGCCATACTGCACCATCTACCAGGAAAAATTAGGGCCAGGCACCCTTGATAGACCTCACCGATGCTAGTCTGCATGGTTACTAGTCCTTTTGCACTGCCCCATGTGCCAATAGGCTGATGACGAGGACAGATACCAGTCGTATTGCACCATCAGCAACCCATGGCGGGGGGGGGGGGGACGAAAGGATGTTGGTGTTGAGTGCTGCAGCATCGGGTCTATCTGCAGCATTCAGTAAAGATAGGGTGACATGTTTAAGAGTCAAGAGAGGATTGTTTTCCCTTTCACTTCTGGGGTGGGTAGGGGTGTGTGTAAATTGCCGAGCTATGCCCTGACCCACCGCGGACACTGTGTTTGACCCTAGAAGCATTTGGAGCTCAGCCAAGAATGCAAATACTTTTCGGAGACTGCAGGAACTGTGGGATAGCTTGAGTCCTCCAGTCCATGAGCGTCCATTTGATTCTTTGGCTTTCCGTTACGCTTGTCACGCAGCAGTGCGCTGAGCCCCTGCTATGGCGTCTGTCTGGAGATTTTTTAAAAATGATTTTGAATTTCATCTTCTGTAACGGAGCGCTGATAGAACAGATTTGCCTGCCCTTACAGCGATCACATCCGCATGGTCCATGCGGGAGCTCTTTCTTTATTTTGATTTTTAAATGCATCACCACACGTGCTGATCTGAGCTCCACGCTAGGCAAACAGGAAATATTCAAAAGTTCGCGGGGCTTTTCCTGTCTACCTGGCCACTGCATCCGAATTCAGATTGCTGTCCAGAGTGGTCAGTGGTGCACTGTGGGATACCGCCCGGAGGCCAATACCTTCGATCTGCGGCCACACTAACCCTAATCCGATATGGTAATTCCGATACTAGCGCTACTCCTCTCGTTAGGGAGGAGTACAGAAACCGGTTTAAAGAGCCCTTTATACTGATATAAAGGGCCTCTCAGTGTGGATGGGTGTGGCGTTAAATCGGTTTTATGCTCCTAAAACCGGTTTAAACGCCTAGTGTAGCCCAGGCCTAGTATGCTCAGGAGCTCTACTATATAGGGATTCCTGAAATGAATGGACATACTTACTGTTTTCCTGTGCAAATGCATAAACACCTAGCAAACGTCCCCCAGCAGAAATCACTTTCAATCCTCTGAGTGTCTTGGTTTGTTTTCATCAATGAAACAAAGGCACATGAAGACACATTTGCAGGTCCTTGGCCTCCATGGGCTACAATGTGCAGAAGAACAAGAATCACATCCACGTGGGAGGAATGGACTAGTCTGTATTACATTTGGTAAGTAAGTTGCCATTGGGACTGAAAACTCTACTGGGGGTGGACAGGAGCCTGTTACAAAACTAAAATAACCAAGATTTACAAACTCCCTGTTACACATTCAATCCTCTGTTTGTGCACACGGCATCAATTGGGGCTCTAGTAAATGGCAACCTTCCTTTAACACAGATCGTTGTTCCTTGTGACTTTCAGATACATTCGAATGGCAGCTGTTCAGGGGTCATGTGCTGCTAGTTCATGAGCAGCAGCAGAGTCTCTGTACGTTTACCAACCGTAGAGCTGGGTGTGTCTGCATCCAAGTAACTGCAGAGTCAGTGTAGTACCAGACAGTTAATTGCACAGTCTCACTTTCTGGTCTCATTGATCATTTAGGTAGAAACAGCAACGGTTTGGTGGGTTTGGGTTTTTTTCCCCTTCATTTTCTCCTAAGGAATGTGTGATCTTGAGCATGTTAGTTTAAGTTCCCTGTGGGTCAGGAAAATTCCATCTCCTTGAAATAGCTGGGGAAGTGACCTGTTTGTATCACCTAGAATAAAGGAGCTTTTAAAGAAGAAACTGCTTTACAAATATGCTGGGATAAAAACAGTAAATTCCATGGCCAGACACCAGGCCAGGATCAGTGGATGGGGCCAGGATCAATTAATTACAGAAGAAACAAATTCTTGAGAAGTAGCTCTAATTTGTCCCCAAACCTTTCCTTGTTCTCATATGCTATCAGGGATTCTCTTCTAGAGGGCAGAGTTAAGGTTATCTGGGCATATATTCTCACTCTGTATTCCCTGTTTTTCCAGAGTTTGAGTTTTACTGAACTCGATGTTCTGGAAGGTAAGAGATAGTCACAGTCAAAGTTAACTCTCTGTTAACAAAGGTTTTGTTAGTGACAAATAATGAGACAAATCCCTCACTGCGCTAATTCCACTGACTTCAGTGTACTCTTTCTCTATTTCTAGTTCCAAAAAAGTAAGCAAATTAAAACAACCTTGAGAACTAAAATACTGTGAGAAAGTGGAAATTTTAGTAGCTCAAATAATTCAGTTTCTTCTGTGTCTTGTGCGTCTGTAAATGGCACAACACATTAATTTATAAGCACGTCTTTCTTAACTTCTTTAAATATTCTGTAGTACATTGACTATATTGAGTGGGTTGTTCAATGCAGTGAGGTTTTCATGCATTGCCTAATACATATTTTTCATATTATGTAAATGAACACAACTCATTGAACACAAAATTGTGTATTTCATGCTGTGAACTGTGTCGGTAGCTCAGATTAATAGGTTTATTTTCTCTCTCTCTTTCTCTCTCTGTGAGGCACAACAAAATAATTTAGTGATGCTGAAAACGTTCCCTTCTCCTCCAGAACTGCCTTGGAATCACCTTCCCTTTGTAGATTAATCTGCCCCTGAGTCTCTACAAGGAAAATATAGTTTCTATGAAAAAAACACATTTTTTTAATTAAAGGGACTGAAAGAGAATAGGTTACTCAGACATAGGTTAGGGGTTTGTTATAGAAGTGGGTGGGTGAGATTCTGTGGCCTGCGTTGTGCAGGAGGTTAGACTAGATGATCATAATGGTCCCTTCTGACCTTAAAGTCTATGAGAATAGCCACATGATGGCGACACATCAGGAATGCAAAGCAACAGGTTTCTGGTTTGCACACTGATGGTGACAAGGGATTGAACTCGACTCCCCTCTTTTCACAGACAGATTTGTTTTATTCTCTGAGGTCAAACGTAAGTTTAAATGTTGTACTTAGTCCTCTGCCTTGTAGCTTCAACAGCCGCAGATGCAAGATGAGTTACTGCAGCCTAGACCTTGTGTCCGTGTTTAGGTGGTTTTCGCCTAAACGTTCAAGCAGCTCACAGCAATGTCCCGAGCTCCCCAAGTCCCACTGACAGCTGAGCTCTTCCTGCCCACTGAGCCCAGCCCAGACAGTGGGTGGGGGGTGAGTTTGTACCCGAATAACTGACAGAGCCAAGCAAGGAGCAAAGAAATGTTTGCTCCGGTCACTAGGTCTCTGTTTCTATTGCTCGTTTGCTCTCTCCCCTTCCCTGATAAGGAGCAACGGTAAGAGAAGAAGAGGTTAAAACATGTGCTAGGTGGTGGCTGGGTTTGGATGACAAATTTAAAACCATCTCAGCGCCCTCTAGTGTGACACTGACACCATCAGATTCTCACCTTTCACTCACACGTCATTAATAACAGTTTCCCTGAACTACTTTGCTATGATTATTTCAATGGCTCCTACACCGATACCTGCTGCCCCTTCTGGCTGGTTAATTGCACTATTTGGAACCTGCTCCTAAAATTACACCCTTCCTGGGAGCAAGATTCAGAACTGCCAAAGCAAACCCCATTGGGTTTCAAGTGCAGCCCAGGCAGGGTGGCAAGGGGACAGCACAGGGGTCTCAGAGCTTCTTCTTCTTCCTCACAGAGAGAAGGTTAAGGGGGGCCACCAGTTATGACTCCTGGGTTTTAGTCCTGGCTGTGGGAGAAAAGGGGTGTTTAGTGGATTAGAGTTGGGGGCTTAGGAATCAAAGAGGAAACATCTCCCTTTTCAGCTTCAATGCACATTGAATAAGAACATGGCTTCTCATCTCTGAGGTTTCAGAGGAGCAGCCGTGTTAGTCTCTATCCTCAAAAAGAACAGGAGTACGTGTGGCACCATAGGGACTAACATGTTTCTCAGGATCTGTTGCCATCATATGGCCATTTCATTTCACTTCTTATTGTTAAAAGGTCTGGGTACTTCAGTGAGGCTAATCATCTAGTGGAACAAGCTCCGCACGGGATTTGGTTAATTCCCCATCACTGCCGGGTGTAAATGAAGACCGCAGCTCTTGCTGCAAGATACCTGGTGTGTGGGTGTCCCTGTTCCCCCTTCAGAACCTCTGGTACATGGCGCTTCCCTCCTCCCAGTTCAAGATCCCATCATGTGGGTGCTCCCATCCAGGATCTCTGTCCCCTACTCCATGAACTAGCTCCCGTGTGTGGTTTCCCCTGCCTGCCCCCAGGCTCTGTGGGTGTCTCTGTTCCCCTTTTCAAGATCTGTGTTGCAGGGGGGCGTCCCTCCCCCCCAAGTCAGAATCCCCAGCGTGTGGGTGCTCCCATCCCCCCTCCAGGCTCTGCGGGGGGATGTGTATAAAAAGAGACCATATCTCACTGTCTTGCCCAGGCTACGCTGCAGGGGCTATTCACAGGTGCAATCCCACTACTGATTGGCACAGGAGTTTTGACCTGCTCCGTTTCCGACCTGGGCCGGTTCATCCCTCCTTAGGCAACCTGGGGACCCCAAGCTTCCCCGGGATCACCATATTGATGCCAAACTTAGTGCGGACACCCGATTGGCACAGTCCCCTACAGCCCAGACCTCCTGAGCTCAAGCGATCCGTCGGCCTCAGCCTCCCCAGGAGCTGGGATCACAGGCTCAGCCACGGGGCCCGGCTGGTTACAAGGTCTCCTGCTTCCAATTTCAGGCTCAGCCTGGGAGCTCTGCGTTCTGAGCGGGTGGAAGTGGAGTCTGGCACTGAGCTGATGCACTGAGGGTTATTTGCACTGTACGCTTCACATGGAGGTGAAAACACGGGGCACAGATCTTTGAGCACAACCCTCGTCCTGAGGAATGGGGTCGGGGGGGGGCTGCATAAAGAGAGACCGGCTCTCCCTGGCGGGGCTACAGCGGCTCTTCACAGGGGCAGTCCCACTGCCAATTGGTACCAGAGTTTTGCCGGCCTCCTTTCCTCGGCGGGCTCCCCTCTCCCTAGGGGGAACTGGTGGCCCCAAACTTCCCAGAAACCAGCATAGCGAGGCCAGCCTGAGCACAGACACCTGCTCAGCACCCCGGGGTGCAGCCCTGAACTCCGGCAATCAGCTACGCTCAGCTGCCCACCCAACAAGCGTTACACGCAGGAGCCTTCGTGCCCCGCGTGTTCAGCTCCCTCCCAGCGCCAGCTTTAAACTCCGCTGCTCAGTTCTAAGCTTTGGCCACACGGGGGCAGCCTGGAGCTCAGCCAACGCCCCCGTTGCTGGTTGCGTTTCCCGCTCCTCGTGGCAGGTTCACACCCCGCAGGCAGATCTCTGAATCGGAGCCGAACCGTTCCCCAAATCCAGCGCTTTAGCAGCAGCTTTGCTAGGAAAGCGCTGACGTCCCCAAGTAAAGTAAGAGCCAGAGCGCTGTGTCCAGGATCTTCTATTGGGCCCCTCACCGTGGTGTCTGTCAGGCGCAAGGAGAAACCAGGGAAATGTTTTCATGGTGTTTAAGGGCAGAAGGGGCCATTAGCTCAGCTAGTCTGACCCCCGAATAACACAGAATTACACCATGACACACATTGATCCCACAGACCTTAGATAGATCAAAGCGTTTCAGCCCTCAGGAAGGAGGCTAAACTGGGTACCAGAGGCAGCGAACAAGGGGCCCCCAAGGCAATGGCAGGGAGCTGACGAGGTGAAATATGCCCAGATGATCCCAGCAGGCGACCCACCCCCATGCTGCAGAGGTGGGAGTCCCTGTTCCTCCTGCCCTTAAGAATCTCTGGTGGTAAGTGGGTCCCCACAGTTCCCCAGATAAGAATCCTCCATGGGATTTCCCTGGCTTCACCTCCAGATAAGAACATTCTGTGGAGGGGGTGGGAGGAAGGTTGTCTGGCAGATCTGTAAAGGGGGACTGTGTCTCCCTGTCTGGCCCAGGCTCCTTGGAGGAAGTGATCTCAGTGTGTCTGGCTGTCTCCATTCTTCCCGCCCATAAGAATCCCTGGTGTGTGGGTGCACCCTAGACCATTAAGGATCTCTGGTGGGTGGGTGTCTCTCTCCCCCTAGTCAGGATCTCTGGGGCGTGCCTGTATAAAAACAGACTTTGACTCACCCAGGCTGGGCTGCCATCATGGAACAGACCAGGTCCTTCTGTGGAGGGTTTGCGTTCCTCCAAGGACGTGATCTCAGTGTGTGTGGTTGTCCCTGTCCATTCAACCCTTAACAATCCCTGGTGCGTGGGTGCGCTGGGCCCCATTATAATCCCCTCTGTCTTACCCCCCATGAGGGATCCGGTGGATGTGGGTGTTCTCCATGCTACGGGGGGTGTCTGGTGCCCCTGTCCCTCCTGGTTAATGGAGTGTGTGGGTGTCCCCCAGCTCGTTAAGGATCCGTGTTGTGCGGATGCCCCCGTTCTTCTCATTAAGAATGGTGCAATGGAGCATATGGGTGTGTCCCCCACCTCATGAACTAGCTCCCGTGTGTGGTTCCCCTGCCCCCATCCAGGCTCTGTGGTGTGTGGGTGTCGCTGTTCCTTTTTTCAAGTGTTGCAGAGGGGTCCTCCTCCCAATTCAGAATCCCCAGCGTGTGGGTGCTCCCATCCCCCCATCCAGGCTCTGCGGGGGGTGTCTGTATAAAAAGAGACCGTGTCTCACTATCTTGCCCAGGCTATGCGGCAGTGGCTAATCACAGGTGCAACCCCACTACTGATCAGCACGGGAGTTTTGACCTGCGCCGGTTCACCCCTCCTTAGGCAACCCAGGGACCCCAAGCTTCCCCGGGATCACCATATTGATGCTGAACTTAGTGCGGACACCCGATCGGCACAGCCCCCTGCAGCCCAGAACTCCTGAGCTCAAGCGATCCGCCAGCCTCAGCCTCCCCAGGCGCTGGGATCACAGGCACCAGCCATGGGGCCTGGCTTGTGTTATAGCCTGGCAGCTGGAGCTTTAAACTCTGCTTGTGAGCTCTGTGCCTTGGCCAGACGGGGACAGCCTGGAACTGGGAAATGCTCCTGCTTCCCCCGCCCCCATCTCATGTCGAGCTGCAGGTGCCGCTGTCCTGCCAGGTAAGATCCCAGATGTTTTGGTGCCCCCATCCCGCGTCCAGGTGTCCGGGTACCTCTGCCCCCCATACAGAATCCTGGGTGTGTGGGTGTCCGTCCCTCTGCAGAGGATCCCAGAGTGTGGATGCCCTTGTCCACCCTACAAGATCCTGGGTGTGTGGGTGCCACTCTCCCTCCCAGTAGATCTCTGGTGGGTGGGTCCCCAAGGTGTGAGTGCTCCCATCCCCCGATACAGGCTGGTGGGGGGTGGGGTTATAACTGGCTCTCTCTGTCCTGCCCAGGCGGTGCTACAGCAGCTGTTCACAGGGGCAGCAACCCCACTGTCATTCTGCAGCTTTAACCTGCTCCAGGGGTGACTTGCTTCCCCCTCCTTTGGGAGCCCGGGGACCCCGAACTTCCCAGAGTCACCTAATTGATGCTGAGCTGAGCTGTCCCTTGTGCAAAGCAGGAGGCCAAATTCCAGGGAAACAATGGACAAGCAGGGGGCCCTGGGCACATCCAGCCCTGGCCGTGAGATGTTCCCTCCCCTTTTCTTTATGCCCCTGTTGTTATTTCATGGATTGTCTGGGATGGGGGAAAAGCTGAGTTCACTCCAGGTGGAGGAAAAAGGACCCTGAAAATCTCAGTACCCAACCCTGCTACCAGGATCACCAAGGTGCTGGGAATCTGCATGGGAAAGGGACGGTGTGAATTGTCAAGGTGGGAATGAATAACAATCTACAACAAGATCCACCTCATTAATCACTGACAAGGCTAATCCTGCCGCAGATAGAAGGGAAACTGGGAGTGATTCTTTGCTGTTCAGCCATGGAAACAGTGACCCAATTGCACCGCAGTGAATGTGCTGGGGAAAGCTGGACTTTACAGGCAGGTGGAAAGAGCAGACCCTAGAAACACCTGGAGCTCCCACAGCACTTCTGCCACCGGGGTCAGCTGTTGAGCGACTCACAGCGCCCCTCCTCCCATTACATTCCAGGAGGGGGCAGCACCCCACCCAATGCAGGGGAGAAGGCTGAGTGTATCTCTGCACCCTGAGCCCAGGGCACCCACTCTCTGCCCCACACATCGAATCTGGCCTTGCAGCAGAGTGACCCCTAAGAACCAGCAACTTCCAGGACAGCAGATTTGGCCTCAGAGCAGGGAATGTGTCCCTCATGCTGCTTTTAGGCCACTAGGTGCTCTGGAAACAGGAGGGCTCTGAATGTAACCTATAGCACAAATGGCCCATCTGGGGATGTAGCTCAGTGGTAGAGCACATGCCCAGAGGTCCTGGGTTCAATCCTAGCATCTCCAGGTTCTTTTCACCCTGCTGCTTTGCTCCTGCCCTGCAGGAGTTTCAATCCTGCTCAGTGAGGGCAAGTGCCAACTGCATGGAAGGTCTGGGGGGGTTTCTGCTCCTAAGTCTCCTCTGCACATTTAAGATTCCTACCTGCTGTGCTGCTTGGGACAAGGGTAGATGAGAAGGGCAAATCCTCCAGCACTGGAGGGAAAGGTCCCATCTGCAAAGACTGAGAGGCAAAGACTAGACTTATTTCTTGTCTGGGCCCAATCTTTTCACCTGCTATAGCCCTTGTTCCAGCTCAGGTGGTAGCTGGGGATGTCTCATGACTGCAGCCACGTTTGTTCAGTTCCACCCTCTTATAGAGCTTTGGTACCAGGCAGGAATCTTTTGTCTCTCTCCTGGGGAAGAGCCCCAGGTTTAAGATGGATTCCTGTACCGGGGGACATGGTCACATGTCCCGTGAGACACCCCCCCCCCCAAGCCTTCATTCTTCCTGGCCTGACTCACAGATGGTGCAGGACAGAGCCATCTCCAGTCAATTGTCCTGGTTAATGGGAGCCATCAAGAGTCCAAACCACTATTAATGGCCCACACTTTGCATCATTACAACAGGACCTCAGAGTGATAGTTCATATTTCTAGTTTCAGATCCAAGAACGATCGGTTCATACAATAGGATGAACACACACAGTAGATTATAAGCTTTGTAATGATACCTTACAAGCGACCTTTTGCATGAAGCATAGTCCAGTCACTTTATATTCACACTCATTAGCATACTTTCATAAAATCCTATGGAGTGCAACGTCACAGCAGGGAAAGGGTTTTACTGCGGCACCTGGGAGCAGTTGAGTTGCATGTTCAGGCTGTGGTATGAGTTCCTCCAGGTTTCTCGTAAGCACACAGGGACCTTCGCGGGTGCTCTCGATACAGGAATGGCCCAGATATGATAAAGTGATGGGAATTGCATTTTCCTTTTTTATTTCTGTTTGTGATTTCATTTTGCTTTGTAGAACTGTGTTTTCTCCTGGATTTGATATTTAACAAAAAAAAGAATACGGCCTCAGGGCACCAGATCGAGGAGCAGGCGGGGCTAGGACTGCTAAGAGAGCGAGAGTAGCAGGTTTTCTGTATAGTTTCCTGCCCTCATTTTTCTTGACTAGTTTCTCTTCTGTATGAAATTTGCTTTTTGAAGAATATGAGCCTAGCTAGCTCAGTTGGCAGCGCATCAGCCTTCTAATTTGAGGATCCAGGGTTCAAGTCCATGGTGAGGCAAAGAAACACTTTCCCCCTGTGACATACCCAAAGAGTTTTAGAAGGACCCTCCTTGACTTTAGTTTTTCCTTTTCAGGACATGGCCTTTCCCAGGAAGGGCCCTTTACTGCCTGAGACTGAAGGTGCTACTGCCTCACCTGTCCACTGGCCTCGCAGTCTGGAGGAAGAAAGGCCTCTGGGCCTGCAGCAAAGTGCTGGGTGCTGACTTTTTCAGCAAATGCAGGGCTGGCCAGAGAGGCATGTTCCCACTGAGTCCTCCCTGCCAGAAAAAATTGTCCCCACAGACAGGGGCGGCTCCAGGCCCCAGCACGCCAAGCGCTTGCTTGGGATAGCAAGCCACGGGGGGCGCTCTGCCGGTCGCTGCGAGGGTGGCAGGCAGGCTGCCTTCGGCGGCATGCCTGCGAAGGGTCCGCTGGTCCTGCGACTTCGGCGGACCTCCCGCAGGCAAGCTGCCGAAGGCAACCTGCCTGCCGTGCTTGGGGCGGCAAAATGCCTAGAGCCGCCCCTGCCCACAGAGTCCTCCCTGCTGGAAGTCTACAGTAATCAACAGGTGCTCTGCTGGTCCCATGGTGTAAGGGCCAGCACTCAGGACTTTGAATCCTGCAATCTGAGTTGAAGTCTCAGTGGAATCTGAGAACAATTCCTGGGCCACAAACCCTGCTGGGTCTTCCAAAGCTCTATCTTGCTTTCTCAAAGGCCACGAAAACCTCTACAAAAGGTTTTTTTCTCCTGCTGATAATAGCTCACCTTAACTGATCACTCTCGTTATAGTGTGTATGGCAACACCCAATTTTTCATGTCCTCTCTGAGTGTGTGTGTGTATTTTCCGGCTGTATTTTCCACTGCATGCATCCAGTGAAGTTGGTTTTAGCCCAGGAAAGCTTATGCTCAAATAAATTTTTTAGTTTCTAAGGTGCCACAAGAACTCCTTGTTCTTTTTGCAGATAAATTAATGGAGGTTAAGTCCATGAATGGCTATTAGCCAGGATGGGTAAGGAATGGTGTCCCTAGCCTCTGTTTGTCAGAGGGTGGAGATGGATGGCAGGAGAGAGATCACTTGCTCATTACCTGTTAGATTCAGTCCCTCTGGGGAACCTAGCATTGGCCACTGTTGGCAGATAGGATGTGAGGTTGGATGGACCTTTACTATGTGGGAATCAGGAAAATTATTAGAGAAAAAAAAGTATTGATAGCCCTAGAGGTGTTTATGTTGTTGATCTCCTTGCAGATTCTCTGATGACTAACATGGGCAAAGTGCCCACAGAAGGTTTTCCCCACTCACTGCATTCATAGGGCCTCTCCTGTGTAGAGTCTCTGATGGGTAAGCAGGTGTGAACTGCGACTGAAGGTTTTCCCACACTGACTGCATTCATAGGGCCTCTCCCCTGTGTGGATTCTCTGATGTTGAGAAAGGGCTGAGCTGTCAGTGAAGCATTTTCCACACTCAATGCATTCATAGGGCCTCTCCCCTGTGTGGATTCTCCGATGTTGATAAAGGCCTGAGCTGCAAGTGAAGCATTTTCCACACACACTGCATTCATAGGGCCTCTCCCCTGTGTGGATTCTCTGATGGGTAAGAAGGTTTGAGCTGCGACTGAAGGTTTTCCCACACTCACTGCATTCATAGGGCCTCTCCCCTGTGTGGATTCTCTGATGTCGAGAAAGGGATGAGCTGTCAGTGAAGCATTTTCCACACTCACTGCATTCATAGGGCCTCTCCCCTGTGTGGATTCTCTGATGGACAAGAAGGTTTGAGCTGCTAGTGAAGTTTTTCCCACACTCACTGCATTCATAGGGCCTCTCCCCTGTGTGGATTATCTGATGGGTAAAAAGGTTTGAGCTGCTAGTGAAGAATTTACCACAATCACTGCATTCATAGGGCCTCTCCCCTGTGTGGATTCTCTGATGCCTAATAAGGTGTGAACTGCGACTGAAGGTTTTCCCACACTCACTGCATTCATAGGGCCTCTTCCCTGTGTGGATTCTCTGATGTTGAGAAAGGGCTGAGCTGTCAGTGAAGCATTTTCCACACTCACTGCATTCATAGGGCCTCTCCCCTGTGTGGATTCTCTGATGTTGATAAAGGCCTGAGCTGCTAGTGAAGCATTTACCACACTCACTGCATTCATAGGGCCTCTCCCCTGTGTGGATTCTCTGATGCCTAATAAGGTGTGAACTGCGACTGAAGGTTTTCCCGCACTCACTGCATTCATAGGGCCTCTTCCCTGTGTGGATTCTGTGATGCTTTATAAGGATGGAGTAATCACATACGTTTTCCCCAAACTCAGTGCATGTATTTTTTCTCTTTCTGCTGAGGATTTCCTGTTGTGTTGTGGTTTCCTTGAGATCCTTCTGAGTTTCCTGACAGGAAATACATTTACCCACTTTCTCCCCTGGCTGGTTTCCCTGCTCTCCTTCTGGTCTGTGCTGAATGTCATGGGATTTTTCCTGCTTATGACTCCAGGACACATTCCTTTTCGATCTTTGTGATAATGCTCTGTGTTTATCCACTTGCTCAACATTCTCCTGCTGAGAATTCTCCTCCTCTTTCTCACCTACCATTGCGTCACCTGCTGTGATACAGACAGAAACCTCAAACACGGATGGAAAGGGGAAGGCCAAACCAATACAAGTACTGGAGAGAGGTCAAATAAAAACAAGAACTGAACTCCCCCAAGTTCTTCCCCAAACAGGAGAGAGGAGGGGATCAATTCAGGCTTCACATCCCATCCAAATTCACAGGGGGAAGGGAGGAAGCTACTGCCTGGTGTCCGCTAGTGTCTACAGGAAGCCATGAGCTATATTTACCCTAAGGATACGACCCCTGCTAGGGACAATATTGAACTGAGAGACCTTCCAAGGGCATTGTAGGGCATCCCAGATGTTTCCTTCAGGCACTTACAGATTCTCAGTTGGTTTAATATTTCCTCACCTGTGCAGGGAGCTCTCAGGATCTCTCTTTCCTCTGAACCTTGGAGGTCTGGGACCCATGGCTCTTCCCCTTGTTCCAGCTGGGAGATCACATCAGGTTGGGAAATTGGAAACCCTGCTCAGATGAAAGAAAACAAAGGAGGTCACTTGATTTCATAACTTTGTCATAAAAAACATTCTATTAATTTAACTTCAGTGCTTAGTGTGACGGGTGTGCCTGGGGCAGTCCACACTGAAAATGCCAGGGTCAGGGCAGGATGAAAAAGGGAGAGCAGATGCTCCCAAAACTGGTGGTTAACACTGAAGTTAAACTCAAAGACCAGTCACAAACTGTGCTTCTGATCCCACACACGGGTTATCGAGAAGCTGAAAAAAGAAATCACACGGCCCCCTTTATTGCATTCCAGTTCTCTGACTCCCAATCAGCACCTAGGTCCAGTACAGTGAGAGGTTATTTAAAAACTCTGCTCATATACAAAATGTTTTTCTGACCCCAAAAGGTCAGCCACATTACAAGATCACTATAGGTTTGGATCTTACCCAAAAGACCACACTGCCAGCCAATCCTTTAGCATGGAAAGACAAGACACGACACGACACAAAAAAAGTTGTTAAATGGAAAAGCAGTGAGATGCATTCCAAAATCTATATATCAGGTTATTAGCAGTATTGCTGAGCTGCTGGCTTGAAAGTCCGTCTGGAACACATCCACAAGTTCGATGGGTCTTTCAGTCCTTTGTTCCAGGCTTCAATTTGTAGAGAAGTTGCTCCAGAGGTAGGAAGAGGGATTGAAGACAAAATGGAGATGATGCAGCTGCCCTTTATATTCCCTTTGCCATGTGGCTTGTACTTCCTGTGTCCCAAACACAAGCTTCACAGCACATGGCATGGAAAAGCCTCATAGGTCTCAGCACACAGACATACCCCTGCATGTCTTGCTGACTCAATAGGTTTATGCCCTTGATCAGGGATGGGCAAATTACGGCCCACGGGCCACATCCAGCCGACAGGACCGTCCTGCCCGGTCCCTGAGCTCCCGGCTGGGGAGGCTAGCCCCTCCCCCACAGCCACGCCACCGTGCGGGTAGCGCTCCTGCGGGGCGGGGCTGTGCGCTCCTGCAGGGCAGTGTGTCTGGCTCTGCGTGGTGCACGTGGCTGCCAGACACGCTGCTCTGAGCAGCATGGTAAGGAGGTGGGGGCGTTGGATAAGGGGCAGGGAGTCCCAGGGGGCAGTCAGGGGACAGTTGGATGGGGCGGAGGTTCTGGGGGGACGGGGGCTGGATAGGTGTGGGAGTCCCAAGGGTCTGTCAGTGGGCAGGGGGGTGGATAGAGGTCAGAGCAATCATGGGACAGGTAGCAGCGGGGTGGGGTAGGGGGTGGGGTCCTGGATATGAACCCATATCCAAACCCCCGCCCCCTGACAAACCCCGGGACTCCTACGCCTATCCAACCCCCCAGTTCCCCATCCCCTGACCGCCCGCCCAACCGTCCCCTGCTCCCTGTCCCCTGACTGCCCCCCAGGACTCTCTGCCCCTTATCCAACCCCCTGGCCCCCTTACCACAGCCACGCGGCTCGCCGGAGCTAGATACGAGGTCCCTCAGGAGAGCGCTGACCGGCCCCCTTACCATGCCACCCAGAGCAGTAGGAGCTCGCAGCCCCACCGCTGCAGCACTGCCCAGGAGTGGTGGGCCAGAGCGCTGGTGGCGCGGCATGTTGAGTCTACAGTGGGACAGCAGGGGCGAGGGAACAGCAGGGGAGGGGAGGGAGAGGGGAGCCTCCCCATCCGGGAGCTCAGGGGCCGAGCAAGCTGGGCCTGCGGGCCGGATGTGGCCTGCGGGCTGTAGTTTACCTACCCCTGACTTGCATGTTAGTTTGTAAAAAGAACAGGAGTACTTGTGGCACCTTAGAGACTAACAAATTTATTTGTGGTTTATCTTGCATTTGTTTTGTAAATAATTCTGACTTTTATGCCTCGTTACCTGTAGTCACTTAAAATCTTTTTTTTTGGTAATTAACAATCTTGTTTTATTGTTTTATCCAACTAGCATGTTTGGATTAAAGTGTGTTGGAAACTGCATTTGGGATGTAGCGGGGTGGACGTCCGCTCCTGCTCTGAAGGGTTAAAAACAGCGCTGGGAGGGGGCTGTGGCTGGAGAAAGCAGCTTTTAGGCTGGGCTGATTGGGGGAAGTGGTTGCAGCTGGGGCCACGCCCCAAACAGACTCAGCTGGCCTATTAAGGCAGAGAAGCCAGGGGCAGATAGAATCTCTCTCTGTTTGTAGAGGGAGATGGGCCTGGCTGCAGGGAGCTAGACACAGGGTACCTGAGTGGAGCAGGGCTGGGGAAAGGCAGAGGAGCTGGGGAGCTCCAGCCTGGAAAGCCCCAGGCTGTGGCCTAGCAGAAGGCAATAGGTACTGGGGGGTTGCAGAGGGCAGCCCAGCGGTAGGCCAAGGCAGCAGGTCCCAACCCTCCTTGCCAGTGATGAGTGGCTGATCCTGCAGTCTGCCCCAGGACGTGGGGCTAGACGATGACTGGCCTTATACTGAGCCGAGGCGGGAATAGTGGGTGGGAGTTCCCTGAGGAGGGGAGACCCCAAGACTGAGGGGTTACTGCCAGAGGGCAGCACCCCAGGTAAAAGGGGCACCAGGTCCAGGGAGGGACACGGGGGGCCAGAGGACAGGTGGATCACCGGCCTGCAGAGGGTGCGCTGGAGCTGGAATGAGCTAATTCCCAGAAGTCACCAGCAGGAGGTGCTGCAGGGGTGAGTCCCCTCATCTACATGGGATAACAAGGCTGGTGCATGTCAGTTTCCACTGATGAAATGACAGACGTCATATGAGCTTGCCTTGTTCAGTAGCGTGTTGGACAGGGAAAGATGCACCTTTCGGGGGGAAATCTGGGAACAGAGACTTTTCTGGGGTTTTCCTGTGCTGCACTGTAACTCCTGAGTCGCTGACTAGCAGCACTCAATACTGTAGCTGGGAGCGAGTTACATGCGGGAGACTGTGTGATAACTGCCCAGGAGCGGCTGCTCTCACAGTAAAACAGTGTAAAAGTCACCCCAGCTTGGGAAACTGAGGGGACACAGCTGTTCAACACTCCAGATTGCACTGTAGTTAATGTCACAGACACTCATTTCAAAGAGGCTCCCAAAACACAGAGAAAGTAAATCCATGTCCCAGAAATCCAAGACTCCAGAGAGAGGGCAAGTCTCCCTGCCACTGCTTCTTGCTGACGGAGAGGTCCAGAGACAATGAGAGAGTCCTGGGGAAGCTGGGGACAGTAACCATGGGCTGGTGGGGTTCAGTGGAGAAAGGGAACAGGAAGGGCAGGGATAGTACTGAATGCAGGATCTCAGCAGTACTAGATGTCAGGATAGCACATAGTGCAGCCCATTGGAAAACATAATCCCAACTAGACATACAAAATGATGAGGTCTAAATTAGCTGTTTCCACTCAAGAGAGAGATCTTGGAGTCATGGATAGTTCTCTGAAAACATCCACTCAATGTGCAGCGGCAGTCAAAAAGCGAACGGAATGCTGGGAATCATTAAGCAAGGGATAGAAAAGACAGAAAATATCATATTGCCTGTATACAAATCTATGGTGCGCCCACATCTCGAATACGGCTGTAGGAGCTGGATTTTATAATGTACTGGGAGAATTTAATGTACGATTTGATTTCATCCTGTCAGCCACCCTGTTTGAATAGCAGAAGGGAATGACAGACCAGAACAATCCTTCTGACTGATTATGGTCACCTTTTGTTTTAGGATAAGTTACACTGTCTACTATGGTTTCCTCTATGTATTACAAATTAGGCACTCTAGTTAAATCTACATGTCTTTGTTTTAAGGTTTAGTAAGTAAGAGACAGGATTCACTATTGTGTCTATGTTAAGTAGATTAGAGAAACATTGAAGGCAAGGTTTCATTTGCAATGCCCTTTTGCTCGATATAAAACACTACTGTTTGTATTCTCAGTGGGTCTGTGTGAATGAGGATGTATGCATCAGGAAAAGAGAAGGTGTAAAAGCCATTGTTATAGCCAGAGTCAAGGAAGAAGGAGTCAAGAGACTTAAAGGACATCAAAGAATCAACAACGCACATCCATAAGGAAGGGCAGATTGATGACCCTGAGGTCAAGGCTGGCACCCCTGAGGACAATTGATTAAATCAGAACAAAGGTCAGGCTGACCCTCTCAGAGGTGCACTGGAATGTTTACACCAGTTAAGAAGTAACCGATCACAAACTGATACAGCAAAATCCATAGAGTTCAACAAAGGAAAAAACCCTATAAGAACCAGGGTGCTTGGCCATGGGACTTTGGGTTCATCTTGCCACACTCCCGGAGCATTGGATTGCGACCGACAAGAGCCCAGCCCCACACTCGTGCTCAGTGTAATTGGCCATTAGATTGACTTCAGCTACAACAGACCAGTAACTATGGAGTGAGTGAGAGAGAGAGAGAGTGTGAAAGTGAGTGTGTGTGTAAAAAGCATATGGTAACTGTTATATTCTCAATAAATGCTGTGTATTTACCTTCCTCTATAAAGATCCTGTGTGCTTTCTGGAGCATAACACTGCGTGCAGATGTGGTTGCCCCATCTCAAAGAAGTTTACTTATGCAAACAGGAGATATTTGACACTGTGCAATACTGTTCCTGTGTTCTGAAGCAGGGGAGGGTCTGTGGCAGTGTGTGGGTCACTGGCATATTGGGGTGATGCAGAGACAGGACAGAGCAGAGGTGGCATTGTGGGACTGGCATGAACCGTATCTCTTCATTTCCCTTCCAAGAACTGAGGACAGGAATCCTTACCCAGCGAGGTCACATTCTCATAGTTCTCCTGCATGACGTCTCTGTAGAGGGCTCTCTGAGCAGGGTCCAGCAGAGCCCACTCTTCCTGGTGAAATACACAGCCACCTCCTTGAAGGTCACTGGCCCTGAAAGAGCAAGAGTCCAACACTCAGTACCTGCTGCCCCACTCACAGCCCCACTATTTGTGGGGGAGAGAAGCCAATCAAATGCAAGCTTTGGGTGGATCACAGTCAGAGTCCCACTTCCACCCCACTCAGAGCATCCTGGAAACACCAGGTTAAGGGGACGAATAGAGAGTCCCTTTTCTCTCCCAGCAGATCCATCACACTCCTACTAGCCACAGACGGATAAAGGAGATGGAGCCCCTAGCAGGGACCAGGGAGAGATCTCCGGTAGGAAGCCCAACACCCTCCTCATTGTGCAGAGCTGGATACGAAAGGAGGGGAATCTCCCCTAAACCTCACTAGTGGGTGTCCCCTTCATATCTCACAGCAGCCACTGGTTAGTCAGGTCAGGCTCCAGCACTGGGAGTCTGGTCAGTTTTCCTAGCCCCACGTAGGAGGGTTATTTTCTGTTTCACAAATTAGGGTATTTCCACCTCCTAATCTCAAGGGTCTGTTCCTAGAATCTGGGCCATTTATTAAACTCCCCCCAGCAGGAATGTCATAAGCTGTCCTCCTCCCTTCCCCACCTTGTGCATTTCCTGCCCTGCTCCAAACCAGACTGTGCAAATCTTCCCATCTCCGGTGTATTTGCTGTCCCTCTCCCTCCTGCAGGAACCCACCAGAAACCCACCGACAATCCCTACCTGAACAGGCTCCTCTGCAGCCATTTCTCTCCCCTGTCCCATGGCAGGATGGGATGAGCAGGAGTGAAACATGGACGTCATTCTGCAGCCTGGGAGGGTGAGAAGGGCAGTTGTGGGGGTTACAGAACAGGCTTTAGTTAATGTCACAGGACGATTCCCCCAGGCCCTTTCCCTGCAGACAGACATCCTAGATTCTACCATGCTGGGAAAATGCTCAATCTCTTTATTATAGTGTGGACCTGGCCCCTCCTGCCGGGCTAAGCCCACAGAGAGATTTTTAACCTTCCTTCTCCCTCCCCCAATCTCATAACTAAGTCTCTGAACACAAGGCTAGAAAAGAGCAGAACCAAATGAGTCATTGTGGGGGATTCCCTCAGACACTGACCCCAGGGCAGCCACACCCCAGCAGGGGGAATATGCAGTTAAGAACCAGCTTTCCTCTGTCTGAGCCTTTTCTTGTTCACTGGAAAGTGGTTCTGCCCAGGGATGCTGCAATACATGTGTCTGGGTGGACTAGAGAGCTGGAAATCGCTCCCCCCCACTCATTTCTCCCACTGCCCCTTTCAGTCTCTCCTTCCCCTGTCCTCTCTCCCTCTGGCTGGGACAGTCCCATTCCTGGGGGCTTTGCTCTCCCATGGCTGGATTTGCTCCTGGCAATTGCTAATAGGAGGAGAGGCTGTGCAGAGTCACTTTCTTGCCAGTCCCCAGCACTTTCCGAGAGGACTTTCAGTTACCTGGAGTCTGTGGTAGAATTTGTATTAACAGGGCCCAGGGCTGCCCCAAGGGGCTAGTACCAGCCAGAGATAGTCATCTCCTGGGCTGGGCAGCTATTGAATAACTAGAGGGAAAAGGGGGACTGTTTCATTGGATTTTATATTACAGTCCAATACATATACACAAAGTGATGGTTCCTCCCACCCCCACAGGGAGCCCTTTGAGGAGCTGATTTAAGAGGGCAAAGGGGGTGGGGGAGGTGGCAGGTCCCTGGATGAGGGAAGGGGGCAGCAGTGGGGGATGGGCAGGTGGCTGGTGGATGTGTTGGGAGTTGGGGGCAGTAACTGGGATCGGGAAACCGGGGTCCGGGCAGCCCCCACGGGGGACACGTGCCCTCCCGCCCCCGGCAGAGAACCGGCATCTCACCCCGCCGCCAGGGGCAGCCACGTGCTGGGACTGACCCAGGGCAACAATTTCCCACCCGGACAAGGGCAAATCGCTGCAGGTAAAACGGGGACCCCCATTGGAGAGATTTTAAATGGACATTGGAGACTCGTGGAGAGACCGGGGACAGGGGAGCCGGGAGAGCGGATCGGGGGGGGGGGCGAATCTCCCCGGATGTTACAGCCCGAGCGAGACCCCGAGCGAGAAACGGGGCCGAACCGGAGAGACTCTGTGCCGGGGGGGGGCGAGAGGCGCCAACAGGGACAGGAGCCAATTAACTCCCCGCCCGCCCCCCCGGGAATTTCCGGGCTGCCCAGAGACAGTTCAACCCCCCCCCAACTCCGAGGCGGCTCCGAGGCTTCTCCCGCCCGGGGCAGAGTCACGTGTCCGCCCCCCCCCGGGGTCTCTCACTCACCGGCTCTTACTAAGGCGGCAGCAGCAGCAGCTTTGTTCTCCCACCCCCAGCGGGGCTCGTACGGAGCATGCGCAGTTTCAGCTCCCTTACCTGGGCTGGAGAGGGCGGACGCGGCCCCGGGGCAGGCTGGGAGATGTAGTTCCGAACTCTCCCTGGAGCGGAAGTGACGTCGGCCAGGGAGGCGGAGCCGGAGCGCGAACGCGCGCGGGGCGCTGCGTTTCTGCCTGGCTCGTGCGGGGCCGTTGGAGCCTCTCCCGGGCCGGAGAAGGGTTTGTGCCGCTGGGGCTCTGGGCATGCGCAGATCGCGGCGGGAGAGACCTTCATTAACCCCCCCGTGCCCGGCCCGGCCCCGCTGCGGAGCTGCAGCCTCCAGGTCCTGGCGCGAGCCCAGTGCCCTGGGGCCCCGCGGGGGTCCGGCCCCACTGGGGTCCCGGCGCGGGGCTGGGCGGGGGGGTCCCGGCGCGAGGGGAAAGGGGCGGGGGGGGAAGTGTCGGTGCAGCCCGGACATGGCCGGGGAGCCAGTGACCCCGCGGAGCGGGGAGAGAAAGGGGGGGGCTGAGATCCCCTCGGCTTTACCGCTGCCCCCCCGTGGGGACCCCCCGCCCCCCCGCCCTGCCCCCTTTCTCCCGAGAGCCACGAGCAGCCCCCAGGGTGACCCCCCCTCCCCCCACCCCGGAGAAGTTGCCTGTCCCCCCCCCCCCACGGTGCCCCAATTTCTCTCCCCATCGCCCGGGGCCAGGTCAGAGCTCGGGTTTTGGGGTTTCCCCCATTTCCCCTGCAGGGATTTGTCCTTGTGCGGGTGGGAAATGGTTCCCCCGAGTGATTCCTGAGCTGGGCAGAGGCTGGGGGGGCCCTGAGACAGGGACACCTCTGGGCTGGGGGGGGGCCACTCTCTGCTGGCAACGGGGCCTGGGGAGGGCCAGGCAGGGAGGGAGGAGCAAGTGTCCCCCATGGAGACGGCCCAGCCCCAGGTTTCCCCGTCCAGCTCCTTCCCCTCCCCAACCCAGCAGCCCTCCCCGTGCCTCCTCCATCACCGGCTAGTCACATTCCCAGATCCCATTGCCAGCCCCTCCCCACAGCCAGCGACCTTCTGGCTCCAGCCTCCTCCTTTCCCCTGTGAAAGCCACATCACCCAGGGCTCCCTGCCGGCCATGGGAATGTGAGGCAAGAAGAATCCATCCCAGTCTGTTGTTGATTTAATATCGCTGTATAATCCCCTCAAATTTCCCCTCTTTTCACTTGAGTGGTTGAATGGTGACATAAAATCTCCCCAGATGTTGGTGCTTCTCTCTTATGTTGGCAAATATTTAGTTTGTGCCATTTTCTCCTCAGTTCTGAAATACTGATATCGAATTCTCAAAAATCTTCCCGCTTTTCTCTCCAGGTGTGTGACTGAGATCAGGGCTCTTATCATACTGAGCGTAGCCCTGTTCTGCCACGCGCTGCAGAGACCCCAGCTGAGATCTGGGCCCTGATCTGCCAGGCGCTGCAGAGACCCCACGTGAGATCAGACCCCACTGTTGTGCCAGGTAAAACTGAGACCTGGACCGAGATCACGGCCCCCTTTGTGCCAGGCAGTGCACGACTGCGACCCAAACTGCTGCCTCCATTGTGCTGGGCACTTCAGAGACCTCAACTGAGATCTGTGTCCCCGTTGGGTCTGGCCCTGCACTGATCCTGACCCAGATCACGCCCCGCTACTGTAGTGGGCACTGCACAGACCCTGACAGAGATCCTGGCCCCACATTTTGCCAGGTGCTCCAGGGACTCCAAACAAAATCCGGGATCCTGTAATGCCAGGAGTTGCAGAGCCCCCAGCTGAGATCAGTCCCCCTGTTGGTCAGGGCTCTGCACAGACACCAACCAAGATCAGGGTCCCCATTGTGACAGGTGCTGAACAGACACCCAGGGTATCTCTACCCTGCCATTAACCCCCCCTTCTCCCCCCCCCGCTGGCCCATGGCAGCTGCCTCATGCTCACAGGGCTCAGGCGAAGGGGCTGGTTAATGGCAGTGTAGATGTCTGGGCTGGGCTGGAGCCAGGTTGTAGGACCCTGTGAGGTGGGAGGGTGCCAGACCTTAGGCTGCAGCCCCAGCTGGAACATGGACACCACAGTTAAACTGCCCTGCAGCCTGAGCCGTGTGCGTCCAAGTCAGCGGGCACGGGCCAGCCGCCGGTGTCTGACTGCAGTGTGGACGTGCCCACAGGGGCCTTGCCCCCAAAAAGCTCAGAGGCTAAATAGGCCAATGGTGGGAGGCAAGTCTCCATTTTATAGATGGGGAAACTGAAGCTCTGAGAGCTGAAGTAATTTGCTCAAGTTTGCATGGAGAATTTGGGACAAAACTGGGAACTGAACCCAGATTGTTTGAATTCTTGCCTCTCCCCTTAACCCTAAGCCCAGTGTGTGTGTGTACAGCTTGTTTTGGTCAGTGTTTGCCTTGCATTGGCTTCCAAGGGAGGCTGTGGCATTTCCTTCACTGGAGGTTTCTAAGACCAGGTTAGAGATACACCAGTCTGGGAATGTCTAGGGATACTTGGTCCTGCCTCAGCACAGGGGGCTGGAGTAGACGCCCTCTCAAGATCCCTTCCAGGCCTACACTGAAATATTTCTGTTTTGTGCTGTGCCCTGTTCTATGCTGAGCTGTTTTGCATGATGCCATTTGTGACTGCACCATGTTGTGTTGCATTTGCCTCAGTGTATTTGGTGCCTGTGTTGTGCTGGTTTGAGTTCAGCTCTTTTTCATTGAGTAATTTGGTCCTAGGGTGTATTAGTGAGCATTGTGTGGTTTTCTTTTCCTTTGTATTGTCATTGTATGCTGTTGTTTTGGTTTTTTTCCTGAATTGCCTGACATGTTGTGGGTTTTACTCTGTACGTTGTGTTTTATACGTATCTATTTCATAGCATCAGAGACATGTAGTGCTGGGCAGGAGCTCAAGATGTTATCAAGTCCAGCTCTCTCTGCGGGGGCAGGACCAAGTCTGTGTAGATTCCCTCTGACAGAGCTTTGTCCTACCTGCTTGTCACGGAGTCCCCGGGCGATGCTCTGGAACTGCTCCCCATCAAGCCAGGCAGGACTTCGGGGAGCCTCCTCTCCCTCGGAGCAGACTGTCTCCAGGGTAAGAAGCTCACACGGCTTCACCTCCTGTGTCTCACCTTGGAGCATTCAGCATCCTCTGCCCTTCCATGCATTTCCAGGGGCGTCCTGGGGAAGCCAGAGGGTCCTGCCCCCCGCACTTCACAGTCAGACGTGACTCTCAGCCAGCCAGTAACACAGAGGTTTATTCGATGACAGGAACACGGGCTAAAACGGAGCTTGTAGGTACAGAGAACTGGACCCCTCGTCTGGGTCCATTCTGGAGCCCAGCGAGGCAGACCCCCACGTCTGCCCTCACGCCTCATCCCCAGCCAGCTCCCAAACTGAAACCCCTCCAGCCCCTCCTCCTCTGGGCTTTGTCTCTTTGCTGGGCCGGGAGGTCACCTGATCTCTCTGTTCCTTTAGCCAGCCCCTTGCGGGGGCAGCCATTTGTTGCTAGGATACAAAGTGTCGGCCATTGATGCACACTGGGGACTTAAGAAATGCCTAGGGAAACTGAGGCACCCACACAGTATTCAGAGGAAACATGAATACTTCGTCACATGGCTCTTAAAAACTTCCAGGGACAGAGACTCCCAGCCCCCTTGTGAGACCCTTCCCGAGCTGAACTGCCTCAGCCTGGGACCCCAGATCTGAGTGGTGAGCAGCTCTGGGGAGAGAGGAGACCCCCGCGAGTGGGCAGCTGGGTCAGTAGCCTGAAGCTGGGAGGTGAAACATTGACGTGTCCCAGTTCCCCCAGGCTGCCCTGACCGAGCTGGAACTAGATCCCGGTGCTAATGCCCCCGCCCTGCTGGTTTGGGCACTGAAGGGCTCTGCCACACTGGGGTTTTAGGCACTGGTGCAAACTCTCAGTATAGACAGAATTTACACTAGTGCACTCGGATTGGCACTGGTGCACCATGTCCCAGTTTGAAGGTTTGGGATGTGGGGGGACAGTGACCTCTCTGAGGCCTGGGGCTGGCTGAACAGTGCAGCTGGTAGCAGAGGGGCAGCAGTGAGTGCTGGAGAGATGAGCCAGGAGCACAGCCCCACAGGGCTGGACACTGACTTCTCCTGACCCAGGACACCCCCCACCCCCAGCTGTGTGCAGGGACTGCAGCTGAGCTGCCCTGCCAAGACAGCCTGTGCATCCCTGGGCAAACCACCTCTTCCTGCAGCCTAATGCAATGGGGTCTGGGACCTTTCCAACCTGCGGGTGATGTGGCTAAGGCATTAACGGGGTCTGTTCCTGGCTCTGTCCCTGACCTGCTTGGTGGCCTTGGGTAAGTCACAGCCCCTCTGTTTTCCTCCTACCCATTGTCTACTTGGACTGTGATCTCTTTGGGGCAAGGACGGTCCCTCTCTGTCTGTGCAGTGCCCAGCACAACGCGGGTGCTGATCTCAGTCAGGGTCTCTGCCATACGCAGCACGATGGGGCCCTGATCTCCATCAGTGTCTGTGCAACGCAAGGCACAGCTTATAGACTCACAGACTTTAAGGCCAGAAGTACTAACCCTTCCCTGTGTCTACTGGAAATACCTCGCCTGATGCATCCTAGGACTGCATTAGCCTATTTCACGGCCACACCACACTGGCAGCTCATAATTACCCTGTGATCAACCAATACACCCAGGTCTTTCTCCTCCTCTGTCACTTCCAACTGATAAGTCTCCAGGTCATTGTAAAAAATTATTGTCAATCATCACTAAGTGCATAATTTTGCAATATTAATTTTCATCCCATTTCTCTCACTCCAGCTTTCAAGGTCATGCAGTTCTTCTGGTATGATTTTCTTGTCCTCCATAGTGACAATCCCTCCTGGCTTTGTGTCACACTCCCACCTCTTGTGCCAAGGTCACTAATCAAAATGTTGAATAAGATTGGTCCCAAAACTGATCTTTGAGGAACTCCACTAGTAACCTGCCTCCAGCCTGACAATTCACCGTTCAGTATGACCCCCTTGTAGACTCTCTTTAACCAATTCTTTATTAACCTTTCAGCTCTCATATTAATCCCCATTTTCTCCAATTTAACAGCACATTCCACGTGGGAAACTAATCAGATGCCTGTATCAAATGCCAGGTTTCTCTGGCACCATCTACCTTTTGTAACACCATGTTTTATTTATTTATAGTGTTGAAGGCTGGGAGGAACTGTTAGCAATGGGCTGAGAATGGCCATGTGGAGGTTGAGGAGGGGATGGGATGTTGGAGGTGTATCTGGGATTTTGTTTTGTAGGAGTCCATGTCTCTGCTCCCTGTGGCCATGGTGCCTTCTGTACCAAAGCAACACATCAGCAGAGCAGACGCACACACCATCTGGAACACGCAGCATTCGCTGCCAGACGGGCTGGGCGATTTTTCAGGGACCCAGCTTGATATGCCTGGCTGGGGTGGGTTCAGTTGGGCGGGGGTCTGGGGCTCTGATAGTTTGGGATGTTCCTTTTCCCATAGTCAGTTCTTTCCATTTATTGTTTTACCCTCACCTGTGCCTGATGCCGCTCCCTTCGTAACTTGCTTTGGTTATTTCAGTTCCAGTTTGTAAATGGGATCTAAGAATTGCAAAGCTGAATGAAAGATAAACAAACAGAACCATTCGAATGTTGGCCCACAGCTGGTAGAACGGTACCTAGTGCGGTCGGCTGTAATGACCAGGTTCCATACAGCATTTTCTGGTGGGGCAGATAAAGCAATGCCAAAGAGCCAAATGCACATTTTAGGGCGAAAGGGCTCATCAGGTGTTTGCTCTCCAGCATGTCACCAGCCAGAGCTTGCAGTCTTTCAGGAGTGGTGCGCTGGGTTGTATTTAGGAATCTCAAAAGAAAAGGTGAAGACGGCTGCTTCACAATATCCAATGAAATCTTGCAAACAATTATACAAATGGACCCTACTGCTATTAAAACAACATGGTATTAATACTGATTCAAAACTGACATTAAAATTATGAGAGAAACGTATGAGAAAGGAACTGACACCTACTTACCATTTCTTAATGCCTAAAATTTTGACGCTCCCTCACACCATCTTTTTTTCAAAGCGATGCACAGCACACAGACAAGTTAATTCATGAAAGCACACCCATTATTGACTGCTTTGTGTTGCATGAGCATCTGATTAAACACCTAATTACAACTGTACCACTGTAAGTGGAAATGCATCAACCCAGCTTAGCTCCAAGGTGTTTAGATGTGAATGAAAAGTTTCTAAATTAAATACATGGCAGAATGGTTAATGGGGAAAATACACTGAAATGCCTCTACCCAGTCCTGTTGACTTCCTCTCCCAACCCCCCATGAGTTCTGGCCTCTTGGTCAACTTGGCTCCCAGCCCCACATCAGCTGTGCCCTCTCCCAGCCTAACCCATTTCTACTGCAATTCTTCACCCTCCTCATCCAGGCAGGGGGTTGGCACTGCAGCCCCTAAGGTACCTGCGTTAATCACTGTCTCTCATACTGGGGCTATTTAGATTTCAGGGAACGATTTCTCAGAATTACTGTCTCTGGGAGGTGGGAGAGAGGAGAGGCTGAGAGGGCGTTTGCTCTTAGGGCCATGTTCAACCCTGGTAGGCTCCATGTTACCTCATCCTCCACCCTCCCCCATGTGTCTGTGCTCATGTGTCAGTGTGTCGTCATCTGATCATAATGCCACTCGCCTCAGCAGAGCTCCCAGACAGGAGCTATATCACGAGGGGGTTACGGTACTGAAAGTGAAATACATCACAGAGAGGGTGTAATTATCCTGAAATGAAACATTCCAGTCTAGGAAGTGGGCATCCGACGAAGTGGGTATTCATCCACGAAAGCTCATGCTCCAAAACGTCTGTTAGTCTATAAGGTGCCACAAGACTCTTTGCTGCTTTTACAGATCCAGACTAACAGGGCTATCCCTCTGATACTTGATTCCAGTCTAGGAAGTGAAAGAATTCAAGTACTTCATTACTTTAAATTACGCTTGAAAGGATTGGATTTTTATGAATAAATTGCAGTAAATGTTGATTTCACTGTACACACACACGAAAAAATATTGATATAGGTAATATACAGAAATGAAATTGTAAACATGGAAAAAAGGCTTAAAAATAAATATCGCTATCTATTGAAATTAAAAGAAAGAAATAGACAAAATGAATTTTGTCAAACCCACTTAACAGCAATTGCAATATGCCAGGGGATGGAAATTCACAACTAAGGCACCAACCTTAATTCTGCCCTGTAGTGACACCAGGCAATCACTGTAGGGTTACGCATTAGGCATTTTAGTGTATAAAGTTCCAGGTTACAAATCAGTATGATCTAAAGACACATGAGATCTTTTCCTCAGGATATCACTGTTACTGGGTTGTTTCTCTTATTGGTAATTCCCAGAAGTGAACAGACTAATAACATTTTATCAGTTATGAAGTGGCCATTTCATATTTCTGGGGAGTGTCTGTTATTTTGCACTAGGGGCCAGGTCCTTGGAGAGACAGAACCTTGGTTCCATTTTATCTTCTCCATGCTCAGCAGCTTCTGGAATTTGGTTCAAAGTATTTACATGTTTCCCTGGCCTGTTCTTAAAAGTGCTGCTTTAGAAAGTGGGGAGGGGCAGGAACTCACTGCAGGATCAGTAGCTGAGTCCCTTAGATATTTATAGCTCATGGGAAGGAGGACGGGGATTGGTGGGTGTCTGGGGATTTAATAATAAACACACAAATATCATTGTTCTTAGTGGATTTTCAACTTCTAATTCCCATAACCCACTAATTATCCCTAGCTGCCCCCGGCAGTCTGGGGAGGGAGAACTAGTAAACTCCTGGGGCCAGTGTGGAACCGAAGGCACAAGGATCTTTTTGTGGCCGGCTCATAGTCACCCAGAGTAAAATTAACTTCCCTGGATAAATCCCTAGTTCCTGGGCTCTGCAGAGGGGTGGGGAGGTGAATTCCATTCTTGAGCATGGACCCCCCTCCAATCCTCACCCCAGTCACAGACAGTGCCCCTGCCTTCCCCTGCAGTGACGGACCCACTTGATGCTGCCAGAGCCATCTGCCATGGGACCTGGAGGGGACAGAGGCCCAGGTCCAGAACTGCTACCCCTGCCCACAGCCCCCCAAGCTGTGCTGGAGTTGTCCTGACTTTCCAGTCTGCAAATGGGTCTAGCTGTACCCAGCCCGTGCACCCACCACACACAAACGTCCTCACAACACACATCCCAGGCTGGGGAAGGACCATCTGGGGCTGGCTGCAGTCTCCCTTTGCTGCTGTGAGAGGAATGGGGTGGTCCCTCATATAGGACACAAACATACCTGGAGCAGAAGGGAAATGTAGTTTCTTCCAGGGGCTTGAAAATGTTTGATTTAGAGTCCTGAGCTCTGTCTTCCTGTTCGTCTCCTTCTGCCACTTTCAGATCTCTTGGAGAGACAAGGTAGGTGAGGTCATTTCTTTTAGAACCAATTAAAATCCCTCTCTTTGATATCTTGGGATCAACATGGCTACAACAACTCTTTTCCATTTGTACCCACTTCCCCTCTCATCTCCCCCTGAGCTGAGACTGTCCCATGTGATGGGAGAATAAGGGTTCAGTCCTGTAACTGGATTGGGTCATGCCAGCACTGACGGGAGTGAAAGCCTGTGTGCATTAATGACAGCAGCAGCTCTGGGACTCGACGCATAGGGAGCAGAGATGGGAATGAGCAGGTTATGTTTGTGCCAGGTGTGAGTTACTCGTGGGAATTCTGGGCCACTGCGTACGCACAGAATTCACGTCCAGTGCAGAATTTTTTTATTTTTTTTTGCATGAAGAAAATAAATTCTGCCTGAGAAGTGCTGCTGTTCTGTCTTTCACCCACCCTGTCGCACCAGAACAGGCAGCAGCCAGCTGGGTTCATCTTGGTGGGAAATTGTTGCCCAGAGCTAGACCCCAAATGGGAAGAGAGTTAGTGGGTGCAGCTTGGGAGAGTCCTGAGACACGGCTGCCGCTGGGGGTGGGGACAGGGTGGTCATTATCGACTCGCAAGAGGGCGTGGAAAGGGCAGAGGAGGAGCCAGTGTCCCCTGTGGAGACTGCCCAGCCCCAGGTTATCCAGTCCCAGGCGCTTCTTCCCCCACCATACCCCAAACCTCTTCACCCCTCCAACCATCAGTTGCCAGGCTTCCCTCGCTGCTCCCCCTTCCTGACTGGCAGAGACCCTCTGAGCCAGTCATGTGTCAGGGCTCAACCCTCTGGCTGAGGCCTCAGGGCACTTTCTCCCCCTCTCGGGGCACCATGCCACAGGGGCCCCACAAATCTACATTGCTCAGGCCTTGGCTTCAGCCCTGGTGGTGGGGCTCAGGGCCCTGGACTTCAGCCCCATGCGCTGGGTCTTCAGCTTTCTGCCCTGGGCCTCAGCGAGTCCAATGCCGGCCTTGCTTGGCAGCCCCCCTGAAACCTGCTAGTGTCCCCTGAGCGGGCCCAGGACCCCTGGTTGAGAACCACCGCCTTACCCCTGGGCTTACATTGCAGTGTAGACATACCCTGAGAGGGCATCTATACTGTGATAAAATCCCTGTGGCCCGGCTGGCCTGGATGATCTGATTTGGGCTCCTGGGGCTCAGACTGGAGCGCAGGCTTCGAGACCCTCACCCCTTGTGGGGTCTTGGAGGCCACACTGTAATTTTATAACCCTGCAGCACAAGCCCCACAAGCCTGAATCAACTGACCCAGGGTTTGAGAATAGTGACTTGGGTGTGTTAATGGCAGTGTAGACATAATGCCAGGCTATGTCCACACTGTGATGAAACACCCACGGCAGCCCCGTACCAGTGCAGGCTCCCAGGCTAGGGCCGTGGGGTGGTAAATTTGCAGTGTAGACATCTCAGCTCAAGCTCAGCCCTCAAGTTAGGGAGGGAGTTTAGCAAGCAAACAAGGTAAAATGGCAGTGGAGTATTAGCCTGGACTCAACGGCATTTCTCCATTGGTCTGTCTGCTTTGGGGCAGGGACAATAACACGTCCTGCTGCATTTGTTATTTCAAAGGGCGGTTTAGGATTTTCATTCTCACACACGGTGCACGAAGCAGGACTCAACCCTCGGTGCAAACTAAATGAGCCGCTCACAGATTCTGGCAGCCACAATGAGCCCTTTGGTGTGAGAGCCCAGACCTGCCCCTGTCCCAGAGGGAGGGGGGTTTATCTGTGTTGGGCTGGACCACTGACCTACCAGCTCTTAACTCTCAGACTTTCAGTAATTCTGTTATCAGTATAATTTAAACAGCCATACTGGGCTGGACCAAAAGCCCATTTAGTTCTCTGACAGTAGCCAATACCAGGTGCCCCAAGAGGTACTCAACAAGGCACCACTGGGAGTTGGACCCAGGATCTCCTGTTTACAAGGCAGGTGCTTTAGCCAGCTAAGCCATGGTGCCTGCCTGTGGCTAAAACACACTGTCTGCCCACACCTGACTCCCTGCCATCCCCACTGGGGCCTGAAAAGCTTTGCTTGTGTTTGGATTCTGCAAAGCAGAGGAGCAGGTGAGGTTTTCCTTGGGGGGGAGGGGGGTGTGTGTCTGTGTGTGTGTGTGTCTGTGTGAGTGTCTGTGTGTGTGAGAGAGAGAGAGAGAGAAAATGAATCTTTGGCCAGGTCTGCACTACAAAGTTATTTCAGCATCATTATATAGCTCAGGTGTGTGAAAAACACACAACGCTCCCTCGGTTGGCAGCTTGTAGCTGGTGCACACACTGCAATGCCACGTCTGGTGACAAAACTGCCCTGTTTTGGTGACAAAATAAAACCACCTTGACAAGAGGCCTAGAGCTTTTTGCAGAAAACTTAAAGTGACAAATTGTCAGTGTAAATGCTGCTGGTCATTATATCACCATAACTGGCCTCCACCAGTATCCCACAATGCCTGCTGTGAACTCACCTGCCCTGCATTTCTGCTACAGAGGCTGGGCCCCTCCCCTTTCATAGCTCCAGAAAGTTCTGACAGCTGAGCTGCTATCTACACCGGGATTAGGTTGATAGAACTGCATTGCCAGCCTAAGTAATGTAATTACACCAACCTAATTTCATAGTGTAGACCTGTCCAAAGAATCACACACACACCTGGGGAGCAAAACTTCACCTGCTCTTCTGCTTTACAGAAGCCAAACATGAGCAACACTTGTCAGGGCCCAGTGGGGATTAGCAGAGAGTCAGGTGTGGGCAAACATGCTGCTTTAAGTAACAGCAGGTTCCATGGCTTAGCTGGTTACATCACCTGCTTTGTAAACGAGATCCTAGGTTCAACTCCCAGTGGTACCTTGGGGAGTGGCTTTTGGGGCACCTGGTATTGGCTACTGTCAGAAGACAAGATTCAGAGCTAGACGGACCTATGGTTTAAATTACACTCGCAGGCACTGATAAAGGGTTACTGAAAGTTTGGGTGATAGGTCAGTGGTCCAGTACCCTCAAGGTGGTTTTAGCTGAAACACACTGGGAGGACAAAGACTGAACTGAACTGATTCAGAAATCAGAAGAGAATAATAACAATAATACTTTCAAACCAAAATCCCCAAACAGATTAGTATTGGTTTTTCAGTTTGGGAAATTTTGTTTTCTCAGTCAGAGCTTGCCAAGGGAAGCAGGGAGAAAATGTTTGAGTTGCCTCCTTCAGAACAGCTTGGCCTAGACACTAGCTCTGGTTCACTGCTCTGGCCTTGCTCGGGTTGAGGGTATTTTAATAATTTGGGCAGGTCCCAGGGTGTTTGAAGGAGATGATGAGGATGTTCCCTTTTGAGATAAAAATTAAGAAATACAGGGCTAGAGAATTTTTCTTTTTTTAAGAAATCTGGGATTTAGACATTTTATTTAAAGCAATGGAGTTCTGAGTTTCTGAGAAGGTTTTTGTTTGCAAGAAGCAACATTGTACTAAAGGGGAACATGGTTGTCTACAAAGGAGGAGTAATGACTAAACGCATCCAATGAGGATGGGATTTGAACCCATGTGTGCAGAGCACAATGGAGTAGCAGTCCATCGCCTTAATCACTCAGCCACCTCATCTGACTTGTTAAGAAAAAGACAGGAGGAAAAATCTAAGGCCAGCAGAGCTAGGGACACTAAGGAGTTTTTAAATACTAAGCAGAAGCAGGGGCTGAATGAGCTCCCCCCTCACATCTAGTGAGTAGCTGGGGGAAAGACTTCAGGAACAGACCGTGTTTGCGTAGACACACCTACTCTGCCTAGATATGCAGCATGATGGGGCCGCTTTCCCAAAATGACCAGTTTTGGCTGGTGGCGGGTTACAAATCACTTTAGGATTGAGTGGAATGAAATGTTATTATCCTTCCTACATGAGTGAAGGGCAGCAGAACATACCTAGTCTGTCCTGATGGAGGGGTGGGTGGGTGAGGAATAGCTTTTATTGGACTTCATAGAAGTGATTGAGAACATCACCCTAAACCAGGGGTCCCCAAACATTTCACTCTGTGCCCTCTTTTCCATGGCTGTGGCCCCTCGGAAGCTGCAGTCAAGAACCGGGGCTGGGAGTGGGGCCATTGCTTGCTGGGGAGAGGGGTGCAGACAGGGGTAAGGGGGTCGAGGCCGAGCTGGGAGCCAGAGGCCCAGGCTGAGGGTAGGGTGGGGTTGGGGAAGAGCTGGGGCAGAGTGGGGCTGAGCACTGCTCCCTCCATGGGGGCTGGCTCAGGCCCTGAGGTGCCCCCATGAATGTTCCTCTGTGTCCCCCTAGGAGTCATGCCCCACATTTTGGGAACCACTGAACCCTATTCACTAATCAGGAGCTAGTGATGCCAAAGCCCAGGGAAAAGGAGAACATGTGCGGGGCCGCCAGCACTGGAGCCATGTACAGGGGCTGCAGGAGAGGGGCAATGGCTGGTGGCACAGGGAGTTAAGGGCAAAGGGGGCACAGGAGGGGGCAGGAGTTAGGGGTGAAGGAGGTGCAAGGGTTGGGAGTGCAGGAGCTAGCGGTAAAGGGGGAGTGGGGATCGTCCAGGGGCAATGGGGAAGCGCCAAAGTACAAGCTTTGCCCAGGGCACCATTTTCCCTAATGCTGGTCTGAGCAAACAACTGGAAATGGCCCTTCAGTGAGACCAGAACCACAGTGTAGAAAAGCCCCCTTGTTAAGTGGTGGTGGCTGAGTGCTTAGGGTGATGGGTTAAAAAGCAATAAGTGCCTTTTTGTGGAGGTTTGAGTCTTGCTTGCTAGGCAAGGTTGGTGTGTGGTGTCTCCATGGCTGCACTTCCAGTGTCTAATCACCCACGGTGCCACAGGGAGCCAAGTCTAGACATATTCAGAGGCTCTATGCCAGGGTTTCTCAAACTTCCTTTCACTGCAACCCCCTTCTGCCAAAAAGAACTTACTACATGGCCCTGAAAAAGGGACCAAGCTCCTCCCCACTGCGCAGAGGCAGGGGAGACAAAGCCTGAGCCCTGCCCCAGTTAGGGGAGGGCAAAACCAGAGCTTGAGGGATTCAGCCCTGGGTGGTGGGGCTCAGACTTTTGGCTTCAGCCCCAGGCCCAAACAAGTCTAATGCCAGCCCTGGCGACCCCATTAAAACAGGGTTATGACCCACTTTGGGGTCCTGACTCACAGTTTGAGAACCACTGCTCTATGCTGATGGGAGAGAGTTTTCCTGTGGGTGTAGTTAATCCTCTTCCCCAAGAGGTGGCAGCTATGTCAGTGGGAGAAGCTATATCGGTGGGTGCGCAAGCTGTGGTGTTTACCACATTTAAGAAGTTTAATCAAACCCCATTTTTAAAACCACTTGTGGTGTGGGAATGGCAAAGGACCTCGATGAAGCAGGGTCTGTCCGTCAAAGTCCTGGAGATCATGAGTCCATTCTTTTATTGTCATGGGGGTATAGCTCAGTGGTCGAGTGCTTGCCTGTCCATCAATTGCTCTTTGGTTCAAACCCCTGTGTTCTCTTATAACCTTTTTTCTTTTTTTTTTAAAAAAGGAAAACATTTTCATTTCCATTCTCCATTATGTTCAGAAGCTCCACTATACGTGGGTGCTTGATATGAATGTAAACACTCAACATTTCATTGTCCAAATGCATAAAAACCTAGCGAAGCTGTCCATCAGCTGAAATCAGTTCCAATCCTCTAAGTGTCTAGTTTATGTTTTCATCAATTAAACAAAGGGATCATATGAATGTACATTTGCAGATCCCTCTTCTCCAGGAGCTGTGCTGTGCAGAAGAACAAGAGCCACATCCAGCTGCAGTTCAGGAATCTGATGACCAAAGAGCCACCAAATGTTTTGAGGGCTGGAGAAAAATGCCTTCTAGTGAGCTATTGAAGGAGCTCAACCTGTTTAGCTTATCAAAAGAAGATTGAAAAGTGACTTCATTGAAGTGTTGAAGGGCCTTAATGGAGAGAAAAGGTTGTGTATTAAAGGGCCCTTTAATCTAGCAGAGAAAGGCATAGCAAGACCCAGTGGCTGGAAGGTGAAAAGAGACAAATTCATATTACAAATAAGACACAAATATTCAACAGCGAGGATGATTCACCAGTGGAACAAGCTACCAAGGAAAGTGGTGGATTCTCCATCTCCTGATGTCATTTAATGAAGACTAGATGCCTTTCTGGAATGTGTTTGCTCCAGAAGTAGCTATTGTGTCATACAGGAGGCCTGTGATATGCAGGGGGTCAGATTAGATGCTCTAATGGTCTCTTCTGTCCATAAAGTTGACTAATTTCTGAAAAACTGAGTGTAGCATTGGGAGCAGCATCTGATGTTTTCCTGTCTAGCCTGCTTGCTTCCTAGAACGAACGCTCCTTGAGTGGGGTGATCCACAGGGAGTAGCTCAAACCTCCAAAGTGCCTGGCCAGGGGCAGGACATTAGCACAGCAAGGGAGGGGTGTGGCAGTGACATCACAAAGGCCTTTTGCAGGACCTCAGACTATTGTTCAAAGGTGGTGGGGAGGTGGTGACCTCACAGAGAGATGCTGACATCAGCCAGGGAGGACAGGGGCGAGGGGCCAGGGAAAACTCAGAGACCCCTGTGGCTTTGCTTCAGCAAGTCTCCTTCTCCAGGTCTCTCTTTGAGGACTGAGAGAGTATTCGGGTTCACGTACGTGAGCGCCAGCAGGAACCTCTTTAGAGTTTTCTCCTTCCCTTTGCCTGATTTTACTAGAAAACAGACGTCCCTGTTTACAAGGTCAGAGCCTCCTTGAGGTTTGAAACCTGTTCAGTCTGATCCATCTGGTGACAGTTGAATTCTAGGCATGGAAAACATGAGCTTAAGGAGGCAGAATTTTATTCCACACTTGGGATTTTGTCCCATAGAATCACTGGGGATATTAGGGTTTGTCCTTTTTGTTTCACCTTTTCCTCTATCCCTCCCTCCCTCCTTCCTTTCTCTTTTTCTCTTGCTTCTTTTGTCCTTTCTCCTGTTCCCCTCCCAACACCAGGAGCAGTGTGTGTGTGTGTGTGTGTTCTGTGTAAGACACTGCAGGCATCTAAAGAGACCACAGTTCCTGAAAACACGCACATCATGAACTTTGCCCGGCCACCCGAACGTTGATGTTGGTAAAACGTCCCCTATGGTCCACCAGTGCTTGCAATACCATTGAAAAGGAGCCCGATTTCTCAGCAGCTGACTGTGGAAGAGGTGGACGATAAGGTGCGAGGAGGTGAAAACGGCCATAACTGCTGCAGGCTCCATGCTCGCAGTGCTGTGGCGTCCGTGCTGTCACTGACCACAAAAGTGCACGAACAGATTTCCCGCCGGCGCTTTCAGGGAGGGACGCCGTGACTGACGGTTCAATGATGACAGTTACCCAAAACCACCCTCGACACATTTTTCCCCCCAGCAGGCATTGGGGGCTCTACCCAGCATTCCAGTGGGCAGCGGGGACTGCGGGAACTGTGGGATAGCTTCCCACAGTGCATCGCTTCCAAAGTCGACGCTGGCCCCGTTAGTGTGGACTCACAAAGTCGAATTAGTGTCCTTAGTGTGGATACACAAATTCGACTTCGTAAGGTAGATTCCACAAATTCGAATTAAGTTGAATCGAACTACTCTTGTAGTGTAGACATACCCACAGAAAACAATCTTTATTGCCATAAACTTTCACTGGTTCTTTGCTTTAACCCCTAGGAATGTACCTGTTAGACAATCAAAAGAGTTTCTCCATTTCTGTGGACCTCAAATCTGAATTCAGCATAGATATTTTATACTACTAACATTGTATCAAAGTATTAATTAAATGTTAACTTGAGACCATGGGCGGAGACATTATGTAACCTGTTAACCATTGGCTGCTGTGCTATCTTGTCTTGGTGCAGAACTTATCCTGGGGTGTGGAACTGCCTACCCTGTCACTTTCCCCCACCCATGGAAAACCTATATATTCTGCTGTAATCAATTGACTGACAGTGTCTCTGAGCCTAATAAGCCAGGTGACACTCCACCAGCGCTGTGTGTAATAAACTCCTATTCTTGACCTCGACACGGTGTAGATTTATGTCCTTCACAGATACCTGCTGAATAAAGAGGAGATTCAGCATCCAGCACCCAGTGGTGCCTGGCTGAATGTGTCTCCTCTCCCCACAGCTTGGTGATCTTTCGAGGAAATGAAGAAGACTGTCTTTGCCTAGCTGTACATTGCTTGCAAAAGAAGCAGGTCTTTTTGATGACAAGTGTTGAAAGGAGCCACTAGACGAATGTGGAGACAAGAAAAACATCCCCCAACTGAACTTGCATCTGTGGATGCTGAAGCCACAACACAGAGCGCTAAACGCTATATGACCACGGCTGGTGTCAGAAGAGTCTCTACCAAAGCCTTTTTCCACCAGCAGGGGCCTCTCTGTGCACAGAACTCCTGGTAGCTTGATGGCTGCAGGCAGTGGAGAGCTCTATTTTGGCATCTCTTTGGCCTGGTCTACACTACGCGTTTAAACCGGTTTTAGGAGCATAAAACCGATTTAAAGCTGCACCCGTCCACACCAAGAGGCCCTTTATATCGATATAAAGGGCTCTTTAAACCAGTTTCTGTACTCCTCCCTAACGAGAGGAGTAGCGCTAGTATCGGAATTGCCATATCAGATTAGGGTTAGTGTGGCCGCAAATCGACGGTATTGGCCTCCGGGAGCTATCCCACAGTGCACCACTGACCGCTCTGGACCACAATCTGAACTCGGATGCAGTGGTCAGGTAGACAGGAAAAGCCCCGCGAACTTTTGAATATTTCCTGTTTGCCCAGCGTGGAGCTCCGATCAGCACGGGTGGCGATGCAGTCCGAAATCAAAATAAAAAAAAGAGCTCCAGCATGGACCATGCGGATGTGATCGCAGTACGGGCAGGCAAATCCGTTCTATCCACGCTCCGTTATAGAAGACGAAATTCAGAATCATTTTTAAAAATTCTCCAGACAGATGCCATAGCAGGGACTCAGCGCACTGCAGCGTGACAAGCGTAACGGAAAGCCAAAGAATCAAATGGACGCTCATGGACTGGAGGACTCAAGCTATCCCACAGTTCCTGCAGTCTCCGAAAAGCATTTGCATTCTTGGCTGAGCTCCAAGTGCCTCTAGGGTCAAACAAACAGTGTCCATGGTGGTTCAGGGCATAGCTCGGCAATGTACACCCCCCCACCCACCCCAAAAGTAACAGGGAAAAAATCCACTCGTGACGCTTTAACATGTCACCCTATCTTTACTGAATGCTGCAGAGAGACGCGATGCTGCAGCACTCAACTAACATCCGTGCTCCCCTCTGCCATGGGTGGTTGATGGTGCAAAATGACTGGTACCCGTCCTCATCATCATGAGCTTTTTGGCACGTGGTGCAGTGCAAAAGGACTGGTAACCATGCCGATTAGCATCTGTCAGGTCCCCCAATGTCAAGTGCACCTAATTTTTCATGGTAGATGGTGCAGTATGGTTGATAACCGTCTTCATCATAGCAACAGGGGGCTGAGCTTCATCAGCCCCCACCTTTCATGTGTAAAGAAAAGATTCAATTGCCCCTGGACTAGCAGAGGGATGTTGGGCTCCTCTCCTCCACACTTCTTACTGTCCTGTCTGGACTATCATAGCAGCTGGAGGCTGCCTTCCACTCATTTCTCACTAACAAGTCACTGTGTCTTATTTCCTGCATTCTTTATTACTTCATCACACAAGTGGGGGGACACTGCTATGGTAGCCCAGGAAGGCTGTGAGAAGAACGGAATCAACAGGTGGGGTTGTTGCAGGAGCACCCCCTCTGAATAGCATACAGCTCATCATTCCTGCAGGATCTGACACAGAGCAGCTGTGCTCTCTGGTTCTATAATACAGTGGTTCTCTAGTACACTTGCCCATATTCTAGGCAGGACTGATTCTGTTTTTTGATACCATAAAGGAGGGATTGACTCAGGGAGTCATTCCCAATTTTGGCTTTTGCACCCCTGGCTAAGAGCAGCCAGAGGCACTTATGACAGCAACAGATGGCGCAGTGCAAAAGGACTGGTAACCATGATCATCTTTTTACCAATGTATGGATTGGTAGATGGTACAGTATGGTTGGTAACCATCTCTGCTGTCATGCAAAAGCAAAAGCATGCTGCTGTGTAGCGCTGCTGAATCGCCTCTGTCAGCGGCATCTAGCACACATATGGTGACAGTCACAAAAGGCAAAACAGGCTCCATGATTGCCATGCTATGGCATCTGCCAGGGCAATCCAGGGGAAAAAGCCACAAAATGCTTGTCTGCCGTTGCTTTCCCGGAGGAAGGAGTGACTGACGACATTTACCCAGAACCACCCGCGACAATGATTTTTGCCCCATCAGGCACTGGGATTTCAACCCGGAAATTGCAAGGGGCGGGGGAGGCTGCGGGAACTATGGGATAGCTAGGGAATAGCTACCCACAGTGCAACGCTCCAGAAATCGACGCTAGCCTCGGACCGCGGACGCACACCACCGAATTAATGTGCTTAGTGTGGCCGCGCGCACTCGATTTTATAAAATCTGTTTTACAAAACCGGTTTATGCAAATTCAGAATAGTCCCGTAGTGTAGACGTACCCTTTGTCTCTTTTGTGGTGAACATCTGCAGTGACTGTTAAAGGGCCTCTGGATAGTGGTCTTTGGGAAGAGCTGGCTGAAGAGCCTTCCTAGTAACCAGGAAATCCTGGCTTGGCCTGACAGTTCTTCCTTGCTGAACCTAATGTCTCTGTTGGCTCCTTTTTTGTATCTCTTTTCATAAAAAGAAAAGACCTGTCAGCAGAATCCTTCTAAGTGGTGGTTCAAGACAGAGAGAGCCTTCCTTGTGGCTGAGTCTTGGTGCCATGGGGCATGTCTCACCACTGCAGTGCCTCCTGTTGGCCATCCTGGCAATTAGCTCTGGTCCACCAGTGCGCCTTCATCCAGTGGTGTCTGGCTGCCATCTGTTCTATCATTAGGACCCATGTCACTCTCAGGACTTCAATGTCCTCTTATGGACACAGCTCTCTGGCTGTGCCCCACTCAGTTCTCTCCCCCCTTACAGGGGGCAGCTGTCCTCTACCCAGACACTTGCATCAGTGGCCAGCTGCAGTCCAGGGTGTATCCACCTGTGTCAGTGGCGACTGAGGCAAAAAGGGTGCACCTCTAACCCCTGCCATCTGTTTCCCTGGACCACTTCCCCACAGACCTAGCACCTTCCCCCGCCTTTGTATCAGGGCCTCAGTCTGACAGTAGTCGGCCAGGAGGTCACTCATGCTCCCCTTACCCACCCAGCACTACTCTGATCATGGTGCCCTCCCTTCTCCGTCCTTCAGGGCAGCCAATCCTCCCTCCTCAAACTCCAAGGAGTGACTAACTCTTGCTGTGCTGAGCAGCCCTTTATATACGGGCTGCTCCAGCAAGCCTTCTCCTGATTGGCTCTCCCAATAAGCCCTTTCCTGACTGGCTGGGTTCTGCACAGCCTCTGCAATGCTGCCTTAATCTTTCTCCTGCTTGTTTGGGGCAGCCACCCCACCACACTTGGAAAGCGGCAAATGAGAAGTCTAGAGCTGAAGGAAAGGTTACCATGACTCAGAACTGAGCCGAGGTTGCTGCGACTGAAACACAGATCACTAACCACTATATGATCACAGTGGCTGGTGGGAGAAGCACATGTTAGAAGCCCTCTGTCAACTTAGCTGTGGCTTTCTGTGCACGGAGAGCCAGGCACCTCAAGGTCTGCAAGTCTTGAGGGAAATGGGAAATGTCTGTACTTTAGAATGTGCAGGCGTTGTCCTAGACCATCAAATGGAACAGTTGTAAACATTTTTCTAAGGCAGGCACCATGGCTTAGCTGGCTAAAGCACCTGTCTAGTAAACAGGAGATCCTGGGTTCAACTCCCAGTGGTGCCTTGTTGTATGGCTTTTGTCTCCTCTACTCACATTTTCCTGTGTCTTTCTAGGAAACAGAAAAGACCTCCCTTGGTATCCAAATAATATCTTGCTAAGGAAAAGGCTTCTTTGGAGAGAAGCATTGGAAAGAATCAAATCACAAGCCTGGAGCTGATGAAAAGGCTGCTGTGACTGGCATTGGCATGGTGGTTGCTTCAACTGCAATTGCTGCAACACGAGAGCCTGTGCCACACGTCCTTGTGATTCGCTGGGGATGTCCACACACAGAGGCCATGTCACCTTCCTTTTGATTGTCAGTGATGAGAAATGGAGCAGCTGGGAGAAAAGTCCCAGAGACCAACACTGTGGCTAAGCTGGCCAAGGCACCTGCCAGGTAAAGTGTAGGTTAGGGATGCAGCACCCAGTGGTACCTTAACAAATGTGTCTGCTCTTCCCACCTTTTGGTCAATCTTTCGAGGAAGCAGAGAAGACTGCCTCTGCCTTGCAGTGCAAATGCTTCCAAAAGAAACCGGTCGTTTTTTTCTGACAAGTGTCGGAAGGAGGCACCTAAGAAACGTGGACAAGGAAAAGGTCAACATAACTCAACTGGCATTCATGGCTCTTGAGGCCACAACACAGAGCACTGAAGGACCACATCTGGTGACAGAAGGGGCTTTTTCAAAAGCATTTTCTACTAGCAGGGTCCTCTCTGTGTACAGAATTTCTCATTCTTTGGTGTCTGCAGGTTCTGGAGAACACTATTTGGTATCTTGCTCTGTGTCTTAGTGAACATCTGCTGTGGCTGTTGAAAGTCTGTGATGGGATCTACAGGATACAACCTCAACAGTGGGACCCCTGTGTCCCACCACCTGGATTCCCTCTCACACTGTGATGCTGTGACAGGCTGTGAATCTCTGGCACATATTGCACTTACACAGACATCCACAGGTAGGGACACATCTAACTGAGTTACATGAATGCTTCTCCCAGCCACTCACAAATCTAACGATAGATAAAGAGCCTCCCGCCAATTCCCCCCAGCTCTGCAGCCTGGCACCCCTGAATTATACCGCAGGAAGGGCGAACCACAGCGGCTGCCTCCCCCACATGCGGGAAAACGGCTTGACCTGCTGGCCCCGCGGACTAAGTCACCAGGCCTCCGGCTTTCCCCATTCAACCCAAGGGGTTGATCTTGTGGCCAGAATTATTTGCAGTTGTGATTTCCCCCAGCAGTACCCCACAGGGGTCCAGGGTCATCTCCAGCACAGGCCACACAGGAAGGCTTAATTCTTGAGCTGCAGCACGTGCTGGGCAGGCTTAAGGCTGGGCTCCCCATGGCAGGAGAGAAGAAGAAGACTCGGACCCTGGTGAGGCAGGCTGGGGCATCCTGGATCCCATTTGCTCACAGCCAGCCCCCCGCCCCCCGCCCCCCGCCCCCACCCCAAGTTGTCAGTGGTGCCCCCAGGTCGGCCAGAAAGGAGCAGCGGTTTTCACTGCACCAAGTCCACTTATGGCTTACAGGCAACTCCAGACCCCCCACAGCCCACCATCTCGGCCAGAAAGGAGCCCAGTCCGCCTCCCCATTGCTTCTTTTCCTTCCCCCCAGGACCCCGCTTCTCCTGGCCTGCAAGTAGCCATCCCTGGGATGCCAACAGGCAGGCACCGGGGTCTATCTCCCAGAAGCCAACTGCATCTCCATGGGTTCAGTCCTCAGAAGGGCAGGTGGGGGCTTCCTGGATCCCAGTTGCTAACAGCCAGCCCAACCCCTGCCTCTAAAGCCATCAATCTATAGGCCAACTCCACGGGCAGAGGAGGCCAAGCCACAAGCCTCCAAAAGGTGACACACCGCACTCCTCTAGGTTCTCCAGACTGATGCCAAGGTGCTTTCTCCACTGACGTCAGCACCATCTGTCATGTGAGAGTTGGAGTTATCCCAGAGACAGGCCAATAGCAGAAGGAGCAGCACCTTCCTGAACAGCAAGGGGATCTGAGAAAAGGAAGCCAGCATGTTTCTGCACCAGAGATCTTTTGCATGTTAAGCAAATGTGATAACCATGACACTACAGAAACTCTATTTACTTGTTTGATGCTTGCCCTGACACACACCAATGGGGAAACAGAGCGAGTGGTGGTAGCCCTTCGATAGGTCAGCTGGCAGAGCAGAGGACTGGAGCCGGTGCTCAGGAAGTCATCCTTACATCCCCCTTCTGAACCTTGCTTGAAGGGGAGCTTCTTTTTCTTCCCCTTGCTGACAAAGAGCAAGAGAAGAATGAAAGGTCAGGTGGGCCAACTCGGTGAAGAAGCCCATGCTGCCTTTTCCTGCTGCATAGCCTGAAATGAGGGATTTGTGGCAGTCTAAGGAACAGCCCACCCTTGCACAAAGGGGGAAAGAAGAGGCCCCCCCCCCAAAGCTTGGGATTGAACCACAGACCTTTAGTCTCGCCCAGCTCAACTACTTCAACAGCTGCTAGGTTTCTTTTTAGCCTGTTGCTTTTCTCTCTGGGGTGCTTTTGTCAGCGGCCCATTAAGGCAAGATTCACTTTTGCTTTTCTTAGCTGGCTAAAGCCCTTGTTTAATAAACCAGGAGATCCTGGGTTCAACTCCCAGTGGTGCCTTGTTGAGATGCTTTTGGGGCACCTGGCATTGGCTACTGTCAGAAAACAAGATTCAGAGTGAGATGGACCTTTGGTCTGGCCCAGTGTGGTTTTTCTTATGGTTTAAATTACACTCACAGGCACTGATAATAGAATTACTGAACGTTTGGGAGTTAGGGGCTGATAGGTCAGTGGTCCAGTCCCCACACAGATGACCCCCTCCCTCTGGGACAGGGGCAGGTCTGAGCTCTCCCACCAAATGGCTCTTTGCAGCTGCCAGAATCTGTGGGCAGCTCATTTAGTTTATGCCGAGGGTTGAGTCCTGCTTTGAGCCCAGTGTCTGAGAATGAAAATCCTAAACCACCCTATGAAATAACGAATGCAGCAGGATGTGTTTTTGTCCCTGCCTCAGAGCAGACAGAACAAAGGAGAAATGCCATCAAGTCCATGGTAATACTTCCCTGCGGTTTTACCATTTCCACTCGCTAAACTCCCTCCAAACCTTCTGGGCTCCTAGAGCAGGGGACTGAGCCTGAGCCCAGACACGGACACTGCAACTTTACTCCAGACCAAGCCACATGGCTCTGATTAATCCGACACGGGCCAACCGAGGGTGTTTCATTGCACTGGAGACGTAGCCTAATGTTGTCTACACTGTGATTAACACACCCAGGGCACCTGTCGCAAAGCCCGGGTCAGCTGACTCAGGGTAATGGGGCTTGGGCTGCAAGACTATAAAATTACAGTGCAGACATATGGGCTTGAACCCAACCTCTGAGGCCCCATGAAGAGTGAGGGTTTCTGAACCCAGGCTTCAGTGTGAACACAAATATCTGCACCACAGTTTTTAGCCCCTCAGCTTTAGCTCCATGAGCCCAAGTCAGATGACCCAGGCCAGCCCTGCTGCCATCTTTTTCCCAGGAGAGATGGACTCTAAGGTACGTCTCCATTGCAGTGTAAACCCAGGTGTGGCACACTGTGCTCAAAGCAGCACCTGGAAGCCCCATATTCACCACTCTCATATAATGATGACATGGTTTGTACAAAGTCTGCCTGGTGAGGTATCATTTCAAAAGTCTTGATCTGTTGAACATTAATATCTTGTTGGATTGTGTGTGCTCGCATTGGTTGGGAAGTTATGAAGTTTTGCTCTGTGTGCGTTACTGAAATATGAGGTTTCAAAATGCCCCCCACCAGCCTTTCAGGTGTGACAAGGGAGGAGCCAGACTTGCTGCTGGCCCATTGAAGGTATCCACACTCCCAAGGACTATCCCAGGAACTGTGTACAATGCATACTTCTCCGAGATAGCACAGCAAAAATGGACATTGCTTGACTCACATCGTAGCAAAGGAGCTTCCTAGCAAGTCGGAAGAATCTATGAAAGAAGGGTAGAGACATCATGACTTGGCCTCTCTCCCCCACAACTCAACATCTGGAAACACATCGGGAGGACAAAGACTGTACTGAACTGATTCAGAAATCAGAAGCGAATAATAACAATAATACTTTCAAACCAGTCTCCAAACAGACTAGTATTGGGTTCTCAGCAGAAAATTTTCAGTTTGGGGAATTTTGTTTTCTCAGTCAGACTTTGCCAAGGGAAACAGGGAGAAAATGTTTGAGTTGCCTCCTTCAGAACAGCTTGTCCTAGACACTAGCTCTGGTTCACTGTTGTAGCCTTGCTCGGGTTGAGGATATTTTAATAATTTGGGGAGGTCCTGGGGTGTTTGGGGGAGATGATGAGGATGTTACCTTTTGAGATAAAAACTAAGAAATATGGGACTAGAGAATTTCTTTAAAAATCTGGGATTTAGACATTTTATTTAAAGCAAGGAGGGTCTGAGTTTCTGAGAAGGTTTTAGTTTGATCTGTCATTGTACCAAAGGGGTAGATGGTTGTCTATAAATAAAGAAGGTCTGAAGACTAAACACATCCTATGAGAAAGGGGTTTGAACCCATGCATGCAGAGCACAATAGATTAGCAGTCCTTCACCTTAACCACTCAGCCACCTCACCTGAACTAGCGAAAAAAAAGGGACAGGAGGAGAAATCTAAGGTCGGCAGTGATAGGGCCAATATGGAGTTTTTAAATACTAAGCATAAGCAGGGGCTGAATGAGCTGGGGGAAAGACTTTAGGAACAAACTGTGTTTGCACAGACACACCTACTCTGCCTAGGTATGCAGCATGATGGGGCCGCTTCCACAAAATGAGCAGTTTTGGCTGGTGGTGGGTTACAAATCACTTTAGGATTGAGTGGAATGAAATGTTATTATCCTTCCTGCATGAGTGAAGGGCAGCAGAACATACCTAGTCCGTCCTGATGGAGGGGTGGGTGGGTGAGGAATAGCTTTTATTGGACTGCATAGATGTGATTGAGGACATCCATGGTTGTGGCCCCTCGGAAGCCATTGTCAAAAACAGGGGCTGGGAGTGGGGCTGTTGCTTGCTGGGGAGGGGGTGCAAACAGGGGTAAGGGGGTCAAGGCCAGGATGGGAGTCAGGGGCCCAGGCTGAGGGTGGGGTTGGGGAAGAGCTGGGGAAGAGGTGGGGCTGAGTGGTGTTATCTCCCTGCCCTCCATGGGGGCTGGCTTGGGCCCTGAGGTGCCCCCATGAAACTTCATCTGTGTCCCCCTAGGAGTCATGCCCCACATTTTGGGGACCACTGAACCCTACTCGCTAAGCAGGGGCTAGTGATGCCAAAGCCCGGGGAAGGGAGAACAAGTGCATGGGCTCCAGAACTGGAACCATGACCCCCCATTACTGTCTGTGGCTCTGCCCCCTTCCACACACAGCCCCATCCACTGTCACCTCTGTTCCACCCCTTCCCCCACTGGCCCCACCCTATCACTCCTTTGCCCCTGCCCCGCTGCGGCCCCGAGACCAGAGAAGCTCTGTGCTCTGCTGCAGCCCCCGGGCCGTAGCAGGGAGTGGGAGCTCCTCCAGCCCTGGGGCCAACATGGGGGAGACTTTTCCAGGGGGGCCCAATTTGGCCAGGGCCCCTAGTCATGGGCCCCACTGTCCCCTTGGCGACGCAAGGTTTGGGGAGGCTGAGCCCCCCGAGCCTCCATTACGAGCCGCCCAGGCTACCACTGCTCAGTGGGTGGCCAGTCTCCCTGTGTCTCTGCTGTTCGTGCTGGGGAGCCTGGCCAGCCTTAGGGGTGGGGCCCCCGGCAGCCGCCCAGGGCTCCAGGGGTCAAAGGGCACCATGTGCCAGTGCAAAGGTGCTCACTGCTCTCCCCTGCCCCCAATGCTCGTCCATGGCCCCATAGAGGGTTGTGGGGAGCGAGGAGCAACACTACGTGCTCAATGCGTCCTGGTCACTTTCCCCACCTGGTGCTGTGACGGGAGCATCAGAAGCTGCTGCTCTCTGCCCCCCCTGATGCAGCCCGGCTGAGGAAAGTGACCTGGATGCAGGGAGCTCGGATGATGTCGCTTATCACCCTGCCCCCGCAGCCCCTCGGGGTGCCCGGAGAAGCAGCATTCCAGGGAGGAGCAGGCAGCAATGCCAGCTGCTCCATGCACACAGGTCAGTGTCCCCACGTGGGTGCAGGACGCGGCACAGTGGTTAGGGGTGAAGGGAGTGCAGGAGCGGGGCAGTGGGTTGTAATTGCTCAGCATCTTCCTGCTGGGGATTCTCCTCCTCGTTCTCACTCACCATCCCAACACCTGATGGGAGACAGGGAGAATCCAGACATAGGTCACTCCCTGTGCCAGAGAAAAAGGAAATGTCAAAAAGGGAGTCGGCCCTGGGAAGACGCAGGCACTGCACTCTGACTGGCGGAAGCCAAACGCCCACACCGAGAGTTTAGCATGGACAGCTTGGAAACAGCCAAAGCGGGGAAGGGCTGCGTTGGTCTGGAAGAGGGAGTCGGTGGCTGTCTATCCTGGCGGAGGCAGGGTCGTTTTGCTGTATGCTGGGCCAGAGGCCAGGGAGTCTGCTAAAGTTGCTGAGCTGGGCCTGCTTCTGGCTTTGCTTGGGTTAGAGGAAAGTGGTGAAGATAAGAACGGCCCTCCTGGGTGAGACCGATGGTCCATCTAGGCCACTATCACGTCTTCTGACAGTAACCGATGCCAGGCGCTTCAGAGGCAATGACCAGAGCAGGCAATCGTCAAGTGATCTATCCCTGCGTTGTCTTCTGAAGCTTGGTGCTTGTTTCAGGGGCTAACTCTCAGCCCAGACACACTCCAGGGAGGGAGCGTTGGTGTTTGTGCCGAGGAGCGTGGCTGGGACTCGGACCCCCTTCCCCAGCTCTGGGTAGCACGCCCCCCTTCCCCCCATTTCAGGCTGTGTTCTGCTTAAGGCCACAGAGCCCTTGCCTTTTTTTGCCCAGTGCCTGAGAGTCAGGCCAGCTGCGGGGAATTAGCTCAAGCGGCAGAGCGCTCGCTTTGCATGTGAGAGGTAGTGGGGGACGCTGCCCGCATTCTCCGAGCCGGTCAACTAAGGGCTCCTGATGAGCGTGGTGGACGGGAGAGCCGGCCATCTGACTTTTGGCCTGGTTGCCCGTAGCGGTCAGGCCGAAAAATCAAAAGCCATCCTCCCCAGGCCCACAGCCACCCAGGGGCTCCTCTGCACCATCTTGCCTCCACGAGTGCCACACTCTGACCAGCTGAACCAGGCAAGCCACGGGAAGCTTCTCAAGGTCTTTCCCTGGTGTGGGCTTGGATGCAAAAAGCACCTGGCCGTTCATCAGCTGTTGCAAGAAGTGTGCAGAGTAGGAGTAGCGATGGGGCTGTAGCTTTCCACAGCATCTCAATTTGGGCAGCTTTCCATTCCCCTTTTCTGTGTAATGTCCCTCCCACGGGTTTCACTTGCGGAGCTGTACGACTCTGGCAGGGTGGCCATTTAGAAATCTTTTCCTTGCTTTTCTTTTTCACCTGGCCCCAGCGTTAGGACCGTTTGGGTGTTTCAGTGTGTGTGTTTTCCCATTTGGAGGCATTTGGAAGTTTGGAAGGGGAGCCTAAAGAGGCGTCTTTTTCACAAGCAAGTTGGCTTTCTGCACAGGTAGGGCCCTTGGCCGTAAAGCTTAGCTCCGTCAGTGCGTCTGCATGGGGTTCCTCCAGTGCCTCAAGAGCCCGTGCTAAACTCTCGGTGTGGGCGTTTGGCTTGCGCCAGTCAGAGTGCCGTGCCTGCGTCTTCCCAGGGCCGGATCCCGTGAGGCGCGCATAACTTGGGAGGAAAGGGGTAGAAGAAGAAGGAAGTGAAGCTGACTTTGAGTGGTGGTGCCCCTGGGTGGAGTGGTCCTCCTGCTCCTTCCTGTCGGAGGTGTGGGCTCGAGTGTGGGCTTGGGGGGTCTGGCTGTGGGCGGTGGGAGGATGGTGTCCAGGGAAGTCCCAAAGGTCACCCTGCGCCGGCGGAGTGTGAAGCCTCTCCCCTAGGTTGGGGTGCTGAGGATTAAGCCTTCCTCTGTGGCTTGGGCTGGGGAGCATGATCCGGCGTCGGGTCCATTTGGGTGGAGCTGGCGGCTGGCAAGAATTCGGGCCATCAGGTCAACCCTCTGTGGAAATGGGGGTGAGCCGGCAGGCCTGCGATTTTGGCTTCGCGGGCGGGCAGCTCAAGTCTGGCCTCCTATGAGCCTGGAAGGCAGCCGGCCGGGCTCACCCGTCTCCTCCCCGGGCCCAAGTTCCTTTCAGGCAGCAGGTGGAGCGAGGAGCCCAGGGAGGAGAGCCCAAGGAGGTGTCCGGAGCCTCCTCCTGCCCGGCGCCTGCGCCCAGCAGGGCTCTTGCCCGCTCCCGGCCCACCTGGTTTTGGCCTCTGCCACCCCTAGCAGTCAGCCAAAAGACCAGAAGCCACCCTCTCCCTCCTGCACCCCGAGTGGCCAGCATGGGGCTTGAACCCATGACCTTGGCGTTATTAGCACCACGCTCTAACCAGCTGAGCTAGCCAGCCTATGGGAAGCCCTCTTTTGCCTGACCCTTTTGGAAGGAGTCACCGGCTGGCGCGGGGAACGATGTGGCCTCCATTATCGAATGAATGGATCAAGACAGCACTTGCCAAGGTAGGGGAATTAGCTCAAGTGGTAGAGTGCTCGCTTCGCATGCGAGAGGCAGCGGGATCAATGCCCGCATTCTCCAGTGGCAAGGCAGCCGCAGGACCTTCTCTTGCCCTTCTTTTAGAAGCCATGGACAGTCAGCCGGCTCAGCTCCTCCAGTGGCCTCCATCCCTCTCCCCGCTTGGCCTCCCAAAAAGCCAGCCCTTGCGGAGCACAAAGCTCTTCCTCCCCGGCCCTTCTCCCCCTTGCGCTGACTGGGAGGCTGGAGACAGCTGGGGGAAGTTAGCTCAAATGGAAGAGCATGGGAGAAGTAGTCAGACCCATACACACATTCTCCAGCCTGCTCTGCTCTGCTGGGCTGGGCTCTGGTGGGGGACCTGCACCTTTCTTTCTGAGCTCTCACTGGAGCACAATCCCTTTCCTCCTCCCTCCCTGCTAGTCTACGCCAAGCTCAGTGGCCGGGAGGGAGAGCCACTCAAATACAGAATTACTCACATCCCAGGGGTCCATGAAGGGAATGAGGAGATGGGCGGGGTGGCACGCGATACCAGCTCAGCTGAGACCGTGAGACCTCGCAGCCTCCTGATCTCAGGCAGCATGGCAGCCGTGGAGCAGAGCAGAGCAAAGCACGCAGACAGCTTGGAGACAGCCAAAGCAGGGAAGGGCTGCGTTGGTCTGGAAGAGGGAGTCGGTGGCTGTCTATCCTGGCGGAGGCAGGGTCGTTTTGCTGTATGCTGGGCCAGAGGCCAGGGAGTCTGCTAGAGTTGCTGAGCTGGGCCTGCTTCTGGCTTTGCTTGGGTTAGAGGAAAGTGGTGAAGATAAGAACGGCCCTCCTGGGTGAGACCGATGGTCCATCTAGGCCACTATTCCGTCTTCTGACAGTAACCGATGCCAGGCGCTTCAGAGGCAATGGCCAGAGCAGGCAATCGTCAAGTGATCTATCCCTGCGTTGTCTTCTGAAGTTTGGTGCTTGTTTCAGGGGCTAACTCTCAGCCCAGACACACTCCAGGGAGGGAGCGTTGGTGTTTGTGCCGAGGAGCGTGGCTGGGACTCGGACCCCCTTCCCCAGCTCTGGGTAGCACGCCCCCCTCCCCCCCATTTCAGGCTGTGTTCTGCTTAAGGCCACAGAGCCCTTGCCTTTTTTTGCCCGGTGCCTGAGAGTCAGGCCAGCTGCGGGGAATTAGCTCAAGCGGCAGAGCGCTCGCTTTGCATGAGAGAGGTAGTGGGGGGCGATGCCCGCATTCTCCGAGCTGGTCAACTAAGGCCTCCTGATGAGCGTGGTGGATGGGAGAGCCGGCCATCTGACTTTTGGCCTGGCTGCCCATAGCGGTCAGGCCGAAAAATCAAAAGCCATCCTCCCCAGGCCCACAGCCACCCAGGGGCTCCTCTGCACCAGGGACGGCTTTAGGAAGCACGGGGCTTGTACTCACCGGGTGGTGCTCCGAGTCTTCGGTGGCAGGTCCTTCACTCACTCCAGGTCTTTGGAGGCACTGAAGGACCCGCCGCTGAAGTGCCGCCGAAGACCCAGTGCGCCGCCAGGTGAGTAAAAATTAAAAAGGCGCCTCTAGCCAGGGAAGGGATTCTCACTGGACGTGGGGCCCTCTTAGGCACGGGGCCCGATTCGGAGGAATTGGTGAAATAGGCCTAAAGCCGGCCCTGCTCTGCACCATCTTGCCTGAGTGAGTGGAAGTGGAGCCTGGAACTGAGCTGATGCGCTGTGGGTTATTTGCTCTGCGCGCTTCACACGGAGGTTAGAACACGGGGCACAGATCTTTGAGCACAACCCTCGTCCTGAGGAAAGGAGGGGGCTGCACAAAGAGAGACCGGATCTCCCTGGCGGGGCTGCAGCAGCTCTTCACAGGGTCAGTCCCACTGGCAATTTGTACCAGAGTTTTGAAAGCCTCCTTTTCTGGCCTGGTTCCCCTCTCTTTAGGGAGACTGGCGGCCCCAAACTTCCCAGAAACCATCATAGCAAGGCCAACCTGAGCACAGACACCTGCTCAGCACCCCGGGGTGCAGCCCTGAACTCCAGCAATCAGCTACGCTCAGCTGCCCACCCAACAAGCGTTACACGCAGGAGCCTTCGTGCCCCGCGTGTTCAGGTCCCTCCCAGCGCCAGCTTCAAACTCCGCTGCTCAGTTCTAAGCTTTGGCCACACGGGGGCAGCCCGGAGCTCAGCCAACGCCTCCGGTTGCTGGTTGCGTTTCCCGCTCCTCGTGGCAGGTTCACACCCCGCAGGCAGATCTCTGAACCGGAGCCGAACCGTTCCCCAAATCCAGCGCTTTAGCAGCAGCTTTGCTAGGAAAGCGCTGACGTCCCCAAGTAACGTAAGAGCCAGAGCGCTGTGTCCAGGATCTTCTATTGGGCCCCTCACCGTGGTGTCTGTCAGGTGCAAGGAGAAACCAGGGAAATGTTTTCATGGCGTTTAAGGGCAGAAGGGGCCATTAGCTCAGCTAGTCTGACCCCCGAATAACACAGAATTACACCATGACACGTATTGATCCCACAGACCTTAGACAGATCAAAGCGTTTCAGCCCTCAGGAAGGAGGCTAAACTGGGTACCAGAGGCAGCGAACAAGGGGCCCCCAAGGCAATGGCAGGGAACTGACGAGGTGAAATATGCCCAGATGATCCCAGCAGGCGACCCACCCCCATGCTGCAGAGGTGGGAGTCCCTGTTCCTCCTGCCCTTAACAATCTCTGGTGGTAAGTGGGTCCCCCCAGTACCCCAGATAAGAATCCTCCATGTGGTTTCCTGGCTTCACCTCCAGATAAGAACATTGTGTGGAGGGAGTGGGAGGAAGGTTGTCTGGCAGATATGTAAAGGGGAACTGTGTCTCCCTGTCTGGCCCAGGCTCCTGGGAGGAAGTGATCTCAGTGTGTCTGGCTGTCTCCATTCCTCCCACCCATAAGAATCCCTGGTGTGTGGGTGCACCCTAGACCATTAAGGATCTCTGGGGGTGGGTGTCTCTCTCCCCCTAGTCAGGATCTCTGGGACATGCCTGTATAAAAGGAGACTTTGTCTCACCCAGGCTGGGCTGCCATCATGGAACAGACCAGGTCCTTCTGTGGAGGGTTTGCGTTCCTCCAAGGACGTGATCTCAGTGTGTGTGGGTGTCCCTGTCCATTCAACCCTTAACAATCCCTGGTGCGTGGGTGCGCTGGGCCCCATTACAATCCCCTCTGTCTTACCCCCCATGAGGGATCCGGTGGATGTGGGTGTTCTCCACGCTACTGGGGGTGTCTGGTGCCCCTGTCCCTCCTGGTTAATAGTGGAGTGTGTGGGTGTCCCCCCGCCCGTTAAGGATCCGTGTTGTGCGGATGCCCCCGTTCTTCTCATTAAGAATGGTGCAATGGAGCATATGGGTGTGTCCCCCACCCCATGAACTAGCTCCCGTGTGTGGTTCCCCTGCCCCCATCCAGGTTCTGTGGTGTGTGGGTGTCGCTGTTCCTCTTTTCAAGATCCGTGTTGCAGGGGGGCGTCCCTCCCCCCAAGTCAGAATCCCCAGCATGTGGGTGCTCCCATCCCCCCAGCCAGGCTCTGCGGGGGGGGGGGGGGTCTTAAAAGAGACCGTGTCTCACTGTCTTGCCCAGGCTACGCTGCAGGGGCTATTCACAGGTGCAACCCCACTACTGATCGGCACAGGAGTTTTGACCTGCTCTGTTTCTGACCTGGGCCGGTTCACCCCTCCTTAGGCAACCTGGGGACCCCAAGCTTCCCCAGGATCCGAGCTTAGTGCGGACACTCAATCGGCACAACCCCCTGCAGCCCAGAACTCCTGAGCTCAAGCGATCCGCCGGCTTCAGCCTCCCCAGGCGCTGGGATCAAAGGCACCAGCCAGGGAGCCCGGCTTATTTTGCTGCCTGGCAGCTGGAGCTTTAAACTCTGCTTGTGAGCTCTGTGCCTTGGTCAGATGGGGACAGCCTGGAACTGGGAAATGCTACTGGTTCCCCCGGCCCCGTCTCATGTCGAGCTGCAGGCGCCGCTGTCCTGCTAGGTAAGATCCCGGATGTTTCGGTGCCCCCCATCCCCCATCCAGGAGCCCAGGTGTCCGGGTACCTCTGCCCCCCATACAGAATCCTGGATGTGTGGGTGTCCATCCCTCTGCAGAGGATCCCGGAGTGTGGATGCCCTTGTCCCTCTCTAGAAGATCCTGGGTGTGTGGGTGCCACTCTCCCCCCCCAGAAGATCTCTGGTGGGTAGGTCCCCAGGGTGTGAGCGCTCCCATCCCCCGATACAGGCTGGGGGGGGGTATAACTGGATCTCCCTGTCCTGCCCAGGCGGTGCTATAGCAGCTGTTCACAGGGGCAGCAACCCCACTGTCAACCTGCAGCTTTAACCTGCTCCAGGGGTGACCCATGCGGGTCGGGAGTGAGGGGCACCAGCAGAGCTGAGAGTCTGGAAGTCAGGACTGGGATAGCAGGGGCTGAGGGTCGGGAGTGAGGGGCACCGTCAGAGCTGGTTGACGCCTAAGGGGCTGCGGGTCGGGAGTGAGGGGCACCAGCAGCGCAGTAACTGGGGAGCTCAGCGAGGAATCGAGGGGGCTGCGGGTCGGGAGTGAGGGGCACCAGCAGAGCTGTGAGTCTAGAGGTCAGGACTGGGATAGCAGGGGCTGCGGGTCGGGAGTGAGGGGCACCGGCAGCGCAGTAACTGGGTAGCTCAGCGGGGAATCCAGGGGCATGCGGGACGGGAGTGAGGGGCACCAGCAGAGCTGTGAGTCTGGAGGTCAGGACTGGGAAAGCAGGGGCTGCAGGTCGGGAGTGAGGGGCATCGTCAGAGCTGGTGTACGCCTAAGGGGCTGCGGGTCGGGAGTGAGGGGCACCAGCAGAGCTGTGAGTCTGGAGGTCAGGATTGGGATAGGAGGGGCTGCGGGTCGGGAGTGAGGGGCACTGGCAGCGCAGTAACTGGGGAGCTCCGCGGGAAGCCCAGTCGCTGCAGGTCGGGAGTGAGGGGCACCAGCAGAGCTCTGGGTGTGGAGATCAGGATTGGAATAGGAGGGGCTGCGGGTCCGGAGTGAGGAGCAGCAGCAGAACTGTGAGTCTGGAGGTCAGGACTGGGATAGCAGGGGCTGCGAGTCGGGAATGAGGGGCACTGGCAGAGCTGGAGGGAGACTAGGGGGCTGCGGGTCGGGAGTGAGGGGCACCAGCAGAGCTGTGAGTCTAGAGGTCAGGACTGGGATAGCAGGGGCTGCGGGTCGGGAGTGAGGGGCACCGGCAGAGCTGGAGGGAGACCAGGGGGCTGCGGGTCGGGAGTGAGGGGCACCGTCAGAGATGGTGGACGCCTAAGGGGCTGCGGGTCGGGAGTGAGGGGCACCAGCAGAGCTGGTTGACGCCTAAGGGGCTGCGGGTCGGGAGTGAGGGGCACCAGCAGCGCAGTAACTGGGGAGCTCAGCGAGGAATCCAGGGGGCTGCGGGTCGGGAGGGAGGGGCACCAGCAGAGCTGTGAGTCTAGAGGTCAGGACTGGGATAGCAGGGGCTGCGGGTCGGGAGTGAGGGGCACCGGCAGAGCTGGAGGGAGACCAGGGGGCTGCGGGTCGGGAGTGAGGGGCACCGTCAGAGCTGGTGGACGCCTATGGGGCTGCGGGTCGGGAGTGAGGGGCACCACTAGAGCTGGGGGGAACCCAGGGGGCTGTGGGACGGGAGTGAGGGGCACCGGTAGAGCTGAAGGGAACCCAGGGGTCTGTGGGTCAGGAGTGAGGGGCACCAGCAGAGCTGTGAGTCTGGAGGTCAGGACTGGGAAAGCAGGGGCTGCGGGTCGGGAGTGAGGGGCACTGGCAGCGCAGTAACTGGGGAGCTCCGCGGGAAGCCCAGTCGCTGCAGGTCGGGAGTGAGGGGCATCAGCAGAGCTGTGAGTCTGGAGGTCAGGACTGGAAAAGCAGGGGCTGCATGTCGGGAGTGAGGGGCACCAGCAGAGCTGTGGGTCTGGAGATCAGGACTGGGATAACAGGGGCTGCGGGTCGGGAGTGAGGGGCACCAGCAGAGCTGTGGGGCTGGAGGTCAGCACTGGGATACCATCCAGCCTGATGGTAAGCGATGCCCAGCTGAGCCCATGGCCAGTACGTCCTGCTCCACCCACGGCTGGGCTGGGAGCCAGGACTCCTGGTTCTTCTCCCCAGCTGTGGCAGGGCAGTGCTGACTAGTGGTTAGAGTGGGGGTTGGGAGCCAGGGTATCCGGGTCCCACCGCTAGCTCTGGGAAGGGAGTGGGGGCCAGTCTTGTGCACCCCCTGGCTTGAAGTGGTTTCCATCCTGTGCAGGGTTTACAGGTTTGTTCACTGGCTCTCAGCACCTCCCACTATACAAATTGTCCCAGTGCCGCGGGGTCTAGTGGTTAGAGCCGGGGAGGCCGGGAGCCAGGCAGGGGCGGTGGGTATAAGGGGCCCGGGGAGGCACCTGGCCCGTGCTCCACCCAGAGGCCCTGCTCCCGCGCGTCCTCTCCCCCGCAAGGCCCCATCCTCACTTCGCCCTTTCCCAAGCTCCATCCGGCCACATGAGGCCGTGGGGGGAGAGGCCGGGGGTGCAAACGGCAGAGAGGCAGGCGGGGGGGGCCTTGGGGTGGGGGCGAAGAGGCACAAGTGGCAGGGCCTCGGGGGAAGAGACGTGAGAGGTGGGCGGGGGTCAGGGAGTGGAACAAAGAGGTCCTGAGGGGGCGTGTGGGCGGGGCTGAAGGGGAGTGTGGGCGGGTGGAGGGGCGGGTGGGCGGGGCTTTGGCAGGAGGAGGCTGAGTGGCAGCAGGCCTTGGGGCAGGGCCACAGTCCGGGCCGCCCAGCCTCCCAAGTGGAGGAGTCCCAAGCTGCCCATGGAGCCAGGACTCCTGGGTTCTATTCCTGGCTCTCCCACAGACTCCCAATCTGAGCTGGTGCAGCCCATCTCGCCCTCCCTGGTGCCTCAGTTTCCCCCGTGTGAGACGGGTCCCAGTGTGAACGGCTGCAGCGCCGTGGAGAATCTCGTCCCTTCTCCTGGCGGCTCCTTGGTAGCCCTGGGGAAGCAGCCAACTGCTGCAGCCCCTGGCTCCCGTCTGGGCAGCCCGGGGTGGGGTGGGATCTGGGCAATGGGAAGAAGGAATCCCCCTTCCCACCCCACCCCGGGGACATGGGGAGGCTGGTGCTGTGGGGGCAGGGAGTCCTGCTGCCCTCGCTGGGGTGAAGGGGCTGGTTCCCGGCTTGGCTGCTGTTGGGGGCGGGGTGGGGGGCACTGCTGGACTGGGGGCTCCCCCCTGCGGGGTGGAGATGGAGCACGGCCTGCTGGGAGCGGACGTCTCCTCTGGATGGGGGAGGGTGACACTGGCCAAATTGTGGGAGCCCCTGTCCCCCCCCCAGACAAGGGAGGGCCTCTCAGCCTTGCCGGCTCGTCTCTCTTTCACCAGGATCGGCCCAGCACCTGGCCTGGCCCAGACCCCCTTCCTCAGCGCCAGCAGCTGCCCATTGTGGGGAGGAGCGGCCGGGGTGGGGCCTCTCAAGCCCCGGGAGCAGGGCCGGGGCACTGGGGGCAGAGGCTGCGATGGGGAGGTGGGTTGGAGAGATGTCGGGGTGATGCTGGGACTCAGGGGACAGGGCAGGCTGCAGGGAGGAAGTGTGGGGGCCACCGGAGGAGCTGGGGGCTGGGAAGCTGCGGGGACACAGCCGGGAGGTAGTGGTGACACCGCAGGGGGCTGCTCAAGAGGCAGTGGGCTGGGGGGCAGGGCGGGAGCTCGGACAGGGGTGGGGGGGTCAGGCTATTGCGGGTCTCCCTGTGAATGGCACCAGACTACAGGGAACCCCACGGCCGGCAGCCCCCCTGCTGGGGGGTCTGGTCAGTGCAGCCCCCCCCCCCGATGCACCCTGCTGGGGGCTCTGGTCACTGCAGCCCCCCCCCGATGCACCCTGCTGGCGGGTCTGGTCAGTGCAGCCCCCCCCCGATGCCCCCTGCTGGGGCTCTGGTCACTGCAGCCCCGATGGACACTGCTGGGGTCTAGTCACTGCAGCCCCGCTGCACCCTGCTGGGGCTCTGGTCACTGCAGCCCCGCTGCACCCTGCTGGGGCTCTGGTCACTGCAGCCCCCGATGCACCCTGCTGGGGCTCTGGTCACTGCAGCCCCCATGCACCCTGCTGGGGCTCTGGTCACTGCAGCCCCAACCTCGCACTGGAACTGGGCGGGGAAGGGTGCTTCTCGCGCGCCCATGGGTCAGGGCTCTGCCTCCCCCTCCCCTCGGCTGGCTCGGGAGAGCGGCGTTTCCGAGAGGGCGTCACGTGGCCTTGACGCGTGCGCGACGCGGCTCCAGAGCAGCCCAACCCCCAGCTCCCCCTCCCCACTGCCGCCCCTCCCCTCCTGCCCCGCCCCAACCCCTGAGCTCCCCTCCCCAATGCCGCCCCTCCTCCTCCTCCCCGTCCCCAACCCCCGAGCTCCCCTCCCCACTGCCGCCCCTCCCCTCTCTGCCCTGCCCCCAACCCCCTCCGAGCTCCCCTCCCCACTGCCGCCTCCCCTCTCTGCCCTGACCCCAAACCCCCAGCTCCCCTCCCCACTGCCGCCCATCCCCTCTCTGCCCCGCCCCAACACCCCCAGGCTCCCCTCCCCACTGCCGCCCCTCCCCTCTCTGCCCCGCCCCAACACCCCCAGAGCTCCCCTCCCCACTGCCGCCCCTCCCCTCTCTGCCCCGCCCCCAACCCCTGAGGCTCCCCTCCCCTCTCTGCCCCGCCCTCTCTGCCCCGCCCCCAACCCCCAGGCTCCTCCCCACTGCCGCCCCTCCCCTCTCTGCCCCGCCCCAACACCCCGAGCTCCTCCCCTCTCTGCCCCGCCCCTCTCTGCCCCGCCCCAACCCCCAGGCTCCCCTCCCCACTGCCGCCCATCCCCTCTCTGCCCCGCCCCCAACCCCAGGCTCCCCTCCACCAGTGCCGCCCATCCCCTCTCTGCCCCGCCCCAACACCCCCGAGCTCCCCTCCCCAGTGCCGCCCATCCCCTCTCTGCCCGCCCCAACCTCGAACTCCCCTCCCCACTGCCGCCCATCCCCTCCCTGCCCTGCCCCAACCGCCACCCAGAGCTCCCCTCCCCACTGCCGCCCATCCCCTCTCTGCCCCGCCCCAACACCCCAGAGCACCCCTCCCCACTGCCGCCCATCCCCTCTCTGACCCCGCCCCAACACCCCCAGGCTCCCCTCCCCACTGCCGCCCCTCCCCTCTCTGCCCCGCCCCCAACCCCCAGGCTCCCCTCCCCAATGCCGCCCCTCCCCTCTCTGCCCCGCCCCAACAACCCCGAGATCCCCTCCCCAGTGCCGCCCATCCCCTCTCTGCCCCCGCCCCTAACACCCCAGCTCCCCTCCCCAGTGCCGCCCATCCCCTCTTCTTCCCCCAAACACCCCCGAGCTCCCCTCCCCAGTGCCGCCCATCCCCTCTTCTGCTCCCGCACTAAAACACCCCCAGGCTCCCCCTCCCCACTGCCGCCCATCCCCTCTCTGCCCTGCCCCCAACCCCTGAGCTCCTCCCCAGTGCCGCCCATCCCCTCCTGCCCCGCCCCCAACCCCCTGAGCTCCCCTCCCCACTGCCGCCCATTCCCCTCTCTGCCCCGCCCCAACACCCCTGAGCTCCCCTCCCCAGTGCCGCCCATCCCCTCTCTGCCCCGCCCCCAACCCCCGACCTCCCTCCCCAGTGCCGCCCTTCCCCTCTCTGCCCCGCCCCTAACCCCCGAGCTCCCCTCCCCACTGCCGCCCATCCCCTCTCTGCCCTGCCCCTAACCCCCTGAGCTCCCCTCCCCACTGCCGCCCATCCCCTCTCTGCCCCGCCCCTAACCCCCACCGAGCTCCTCCCCAGTGCCGCCCTTCCCCTCTCTGCCCCGCCCCAACCCCTGAGCTCCCCTCCCCACTGCCGCCCCTCCCCTCTCTGCCCCGCCCCAACCCTCGAACTCCCTCCCCACTGCCGCCCATCCCCTCCCTGCCCTGCCCCAACCGCCACCCAGAGCTCCCCTCCCCACTGCCGCCCATCCCCTCTCTGCCCCGCCCCAACACCCCTGAGCTCCCCTCCCCACTGCCGCCCATCCCCTCTCTGACCCCGCCCCAACACCCCTGAGGCTCCCCTCCCCACTGCCGCCCCTCCCCTCTCTGCCCCGCCCCAACCCCTGAGCTCCCCTCCCCAATGCCGCCCCTCCCCTCTCTGCCCCGCCCCAACACCCCGAGATCCCCTCCCCAGTGCCGCCCATCCCCTCTCTGCCCCGCCCCTAACACTCCCCAGCTCCCCTCCCCAGTGCCGCCCATCCCCTCTTCTGCTCCCGCACTAAAACACCCCCGAGCTCCCCTCCCCAGTGCCGCCCATCCCCTGTTCTGCTCCCGCTCTCAACCCCGAGTTCCCCCTCCCCAGTGCCGCCCATCCCCTCTCTGCCCCCATCCCCTAACACCCCAGAGCTCCCCCTCCCCAGTGCCGCCCATCCCCTCTTCTGCCCCCACCCCCAAACACCCCTGAGCTCCCCCTCCCCAGTGCCGCCCATCCCCTCTCTGCCCCGCCCCAACCACCCCCGAGCTCCCCCTCCCCAGTTCCGCCCATCCCCTCTCTGCCCCCACCCCCATCATCCCCGAGGACCCCTCCCCAGTGCCGCCCATCCCCTCTCTGCCCCGCCCCAAACACACCCCGACACTGCTCCTGGTTTTGGGAGGGGAACAGGAGAAAGGACAAAAGAAGCAAGAGACGAAGAGAAAGGAGGGAGGGAGGGATGGAGGAAAAGGTGAAACAAAAAGAACAAACCCTAATGTCCCCAGTGATTTTAAGGGAAAAAATCCCAGGTACCGAATAAAATTCTGCCTCCTTAAGCTCGTGTTTTCCATGCCTAGAATTCAACTGTCACCAGATGGATCAGACTGAACAGGTTTCAAACCTCGAGGAGGCTCTTACCTTCTAAACAGGGACGGCTGTTTTCTATTAAAATCACTAAAAGGGAAGGAGAAAACTCGAAAGAGGTTCCTCCTGGCGCTCACGTCCGTGAAGCCGAATACTCTCTCAGTCCTCAAAGAGAGACCTGGAGAGGGAGACTTGCTGAAGCAAAGCCACAGGGGTCTCTGAGGTTTCCCTGGCCCCTCGCCCCTGTCCTGCCTGGCTGATGTCAGCATCTCTCTGTGAGGTCACCACCTCCCCACCACCTTTGACCAATCGTCTGAGGTCCTGCAAAAAGCCTTTGTGATGTCACTGCCACACCCCTCCCTTGCTGTGCCAATGTCCTGCCCCTGGCCAGGCACTTTGGAGGTTTGAGCTACTCCCTGTGGATCACCCCACACAAGGAGCGTTCGTTCTAGGCAGCAAGCCGGCTAGACAGGAAAACATCAGATGCTGCTCCCAATGCTACACTCAGTTTTTCAGAAATTAGTCGACTTTATGACCAGAAGAGACCATTAGAGCATCTAACCTGACCCCCTGCATATCACAGGCCTCCTGTATGACACACTAGCTACTTTTGGGGTAAACACATTCCAGAAAGGCATCTAGTCTTCATGAAATGACGTCACGAGACGGAGAATCCACCACTTTCCTTGGTAGCTTGTTCCTGTGGTGAATCATCCTCGCTGTTGAATATTTGTGCCTTAGTTGTAATATGAATTTGTCTCTTTTCACCTTCCAGCCATTGGGTCTTGTTATGCCTTTCTCTGCTAGATTCAAGAGCCCTTTCATACCCAATCTTTTCTCTCCATTAAGGCCCTTCAACACTTCAATGAAGTCACCTTTCAATCTTCTTTTGATAAGCGAAACAGGTTGAGCTCCTTCAATAGCTCACTAGAAGGCATTTTTCTTCAGCCCTCAGAACATTTATTGGCTCTTTGGTCATTAGATTCCTGAACTGCAGCTGGATGTGGCTCTTGTTCTTCTGCACAACACAGCTCCTGGAGAAGAGGGATCTGCAAATGTACAGTCATATGATACCTTTGTTTAACTGATGAAAACATAAATTGACACTTAGAGGATTGGAACTGATTTCAGCTGATGGACAGCTTTGCTATGTTTTTGTGCATTTGGACAGCGAAATGTTGAGTGTTTCCGTTGATATCAAGCACTCCTGTATAGAGGAGCCCCTGAACAGAATGGAGAATGGAAATGAAAATGTTTTTTTTAAAAAAAAGAAAGAGGGTTATAAGAGAACACGCAGGTTTGAACTGAGGACTACGTGATCAGCACTTAAACTGCAGTCAAGCACTTTAACACTGAGCAATATCCCCATGACAACAGAACTATGATGTCCAGCACTTTGAAGGACAGACCCTGCTTCATCAAGGTCCTTTGCCATTCCCAGACCACAGGTGGTTTTAAAAATGGGGTTTGATTAAACTTCTTAAATGTGGCAAACCCACCGATATAGCTTCTCCCACTGACATAGCTGCCACCTCTTGGGAAGTGGATTAACTGCACCCACAGGAAAACTCTCTCCCATCAGCACAGAGTAGTGGTTCTCAAGCTGTGGGTCAGGACCCCAAAGTGGGTCATAACCCTGTTTTAATGGGGTCGCCAGGGCTGCCATTAGACTTGTTGGTGCCTGGGGCTGAATCCCTCAAACTCTGGTTTTGCCCTCCCCTAACTGGGGCAGGGCTCAGGCTTTGTCTCCTCTGCCTGTGCCCAGTGTAGAGGTGTGTCTTTCTAGGGTCATGTAGTAAGTTGGGGTTTTTTTGGCAGAAGGGGGTTGCAGTTAAAGGAAGTTTGAGAAACCCTGGCATAGAGCCTCTGAGTATGTCTAGACTTGGCTCCCTGTGGCAGATCAGACACTGAAAGTGCAGCCATGGAGACACCACACACCAGCCTTGCCCAGCAGGCAAGAATCAAACCTCCACAGACAAATGCCTGTTGCTTTCTAACCCATCTCCCTCAGCCACCACCACTTAACAAAGGGGCTTTTCTACACTATGGTTCTGGTCTCACTGAAGGGCCATTTCCAGTTGTTTGCTCAGACCAGCATTAGGGAAAATGGTGCCCTGGGCAAAGATTGTACTTTGGCACTTCCCCATTGCCCCTGGATCCCCACTCCCCCTTTACCACTAGCTCCTGCACTCCCAACCCTTGCACCTCCTTCACCCCTAACTCCTGCCCCCTCCTTTGCCCCCTTTGCCCTTAACTCCCTGGGCCACCAGCCATTGCCCCTCTCCTGCAGCCCCTTCACATGGCTCCAGTGCTGGGGGGCCTGCACTTGTTCTCCCTTTCCCTGGGCTTTGGCATCACTAGCCCCTGCTTAGCGAGTAGGGTTCAGTGGTTCCCAAAAAGTGGGGCATGACTCCTAGGGGGACACAGAGGAACATTCATGGAGTCAATGAAATCAATTGAGCTTCTTCAGTCTCTCGCTGTAGACATTTCCCTTGTTTTTAAAGGCAAAAATCCTGATCTTTCCAACGGGAGCTGCTGCTTCAATGATTAGTTTGGGGAAGGATTTAGCTGCACTCAGAGATCTGCCCGCGGGTTACAATCTGCGATCCGAAGGGTCGAACGCAAACAGCGTTTAGATGGGACCGTTAGTGCCGCCCCCGTGTGGCCAAAGACTAGAACTGAGCAGCAGAGTTTACAGCTGGAGCCTGGGATGCTCCTGAACAAACTGGGCCCAAAGCCTCTCGCGTGGGATCCTCGCTGTGCAGCAGGAGGCGGAGGGAAGCTGATTGTCAGGGCTCAGGGCAGCTCCCTGCCAGGCTGAGCCGGTGTCTGTGCTAAGCTCGGCATCAATCAGGTGATTCTGGGAAGTTCGGGGTCCCCGGGCTCCCACAGGAGGGTGAAGCAGGTCATCCCTGGAGCAGGTTAAAGCTGCAGGGTGACAGTGGGGCTGCTGCCCCTGTGAACAGCTGCTGTAGCACCGCCTGGGCAGGACAGGGAGAGCCAGTTATACCCCCCCCCCAGCCTGTATCGGGGGATGGGAGCACTCACACCCTGGGGACCCACCCACCAGAGATCTGCTGGGGGGGAGGGTGGCACCCACACACCCAGGATGTTGTAGGAGGGGACAAGGGCATCCACACTCCGGGATCCTCTGCAGAGGGACGGACACCCACACACCCAGGATTCTGTATGGGGGGCAGAGGTACCCGGACACCTGGGCTCCTGGACGGGGGATGGGGGGCACTGAAACATCCGGGATCTTACCTGGGAGGACAGCGGCACCTGCAGCTCGACATGAGACGGGGGCGGGGGAAGCAGGAGCATTTCCCAGTTCCAGGCTGTCCCCGTCTGGCCAAGGCACAGAGCTCACAAGCAGAGTTTAAAGCTCCAGCTGCCAGGCCATAAAATAAGCCGGGCTCCCTGGCTGGTGCCTTTGATCCCAGCTCCTGGGGAGGCTGAGGCCGGTGGATCGCTTGAGCTCAGGAGTTCTGGGCTGCAGAGGGCTGTGCTGATCGGGTGTCCGCACTAAGTTCAGCATCAATATGGTGATCCTGGGGAAGCTTGGGGTCCCCAGGTTGCCTAAGGAGGGGTGAACCGGCCCAGGTCAGAAATGGAGCAGGTCAAAACTCCCGTAAAAATGAACTTGGAGATGCTGGGGATTGAACCCAGGGCCTCATACATGCAAAGCATGTGCTCTACCACTGAGCTACATCCCCACATGGGTTAGGTAGACTGTGGTTTACACTCAGAGCCCTCCTGTTTCCACTGCATCCAGTAACCTTGCAGAGCTAGTTCCACTAGATGATTAGCCTCATTCCAGCTAGGAGAGGGAGTGCTGGGGGCTCTGCAGTTTTTGACGTGGGGCTGTCTCAGGAGTCACAGGTGGCTTTGTTGGGGGGGTGGGGAAGTAGGGACTACAGGATGTGAGGCTGGCTGAAATGAACCTGCACAAAAAACCTCCCCCTTTGCTCCAGCTAAAGGCCCTACTTTGGCCTCTCCCCCTTTCATAAATATCTCCATATCTACCCCAGCTCTCAGAAACCCCCTCTCTCCCATGGGTGTTTTCATGGTTTCTTCCTTTTTTCATGGAGAGAGAGAGAGAGAGAGAAAACAAACCTATTAATTTGAGCTACCAACACAGTTCACAGCATGAAATACACAATTTTGTGTTCAATGAGTTGTGTTCATTTACATAGCATGAAAAAATATGTTTTGGGCAATGCATGAAAACCTCACTGCATTGAACAACCCACTGGATCTAGTCAATGTACTACAGAATATTTAAAGAAGTTAGGAAAGATGTGCTTATAAATTAATATGTTGTGCCATTTACATACGTACAAAACACAGAAGAAACTGAAATATTTGAGCTACTAAAATTTCCACTTTCTCACAGCATTTTAGTTCTCAAGGTTGTTTTAATTTGCTTATTTTTTTGGAACTAGAAATGGGGAAAGAGCACATTGAAGTCAGTAGAATTACCGCAATGAGGGATTAGTCTCATTATTTGCCACTAACAAAACCTTTGTTAACAGAGAATTAACTTTGACTGTGACTATCTCTTACCTTCCAGAACATCGAGTTCAGTAAAACTCAAACTCTGGAGAAACAGGGAATACAGAATGAGGGTACATGCCCAGATAACCTTAACTCTGCCCTCTAGAAGAGAATCCCTGATAGCATATGAGAACAAGGAAAGGTTTGGGGACAAATTACAGCTACTTCCCAAGAGTTTGTTTCTTCTGTAATTAATTGATCCTGGCCCCATCGATTGATCCTGGCCTGGTGTCTGGCTGTGGAATTTACTGTTTACTATTTTTATCCCAACATATTTAAAGATGAAACTGCTTTACAAAAGCTCCTTTATTCTAGGTTATACAAACAGGTCACTTCCCCAGCTATTTCAAGGAGATGGAATTTTCCTGACCCACAGGGAACTTAAACTAACATGCTCAAGATCACACATTCCTTAGGAGAAAACGAAGGGGAAAAAACAAAACCCACCAAACCGTTGCTGTTTCTACCCAAATGATCAATGAGACCAGAAAGTGAGACTGTGCAATTAACTGTCTGGTGCTACACTGACTCTGCAGTTACTTGGATGCAGACACACCCAGCTCTACGGTTGGGAAACGTACAGAGACTCTGCTGCTGCTCATGAACTAGCAGCACATGACCTCTGAACAGCTGCCATTCGAATGCATCTGAAAGTTACAAGGAACAATGATCTGTGTTAAAGGAAGGTTGCCATTTATTAGAGCCCCAGTTGATGCCGCAAAGAATCCTGTGGCACCTTGTAGACTAACAGACGTTTTGCAGCATGAGCTTTCGTGGGTGAATCCCCACTTCTTCTGATGCAAGACACAGTAGATGCCGTGTGCACAAAGAGAGGTTTGAATGTGTAACAGGGAGTTTGGTAAATCTTGGTTATTTTAGTTTTGTAACAGGCTCCTGTCCACCTCCAGTAGAGTTTTCAGTCCCAATGGCAACTTACTTACCAATTGTAGCCCATAGAGGCCAAGGACCTGCAAATGTGTCTTCATGTGCCTTTGTTTAATTGATGAAAACAAACCTAGACACTTAGAGGATTGGAACTGATTTCAGCTGGGGGCCATGTTTGCTAGGTTTTTATGCATTTGCACAGGAAAACATTGAGTGTGTCCCATTCAAGGATGCTTATTTAGTGAAGCTCCTGAACATACTGGAAATGGAAGTATTTTTATTGAGAGAACAGGTTTGGGAAGGGGCACTTGGATTTGAACCAAGGACCAATTGATCTGCAGTCAAACACTCTACCACTGAGCTATACCCCCATGACATTTGCAGAGGCAAGTCAGTGATCTTAAGGATTTTAAAAGACGGGCTCTGCCTCAGCTAGCTCCTTTTCTATTCCCAGACCACAGGGGTTTAAAAATGGGGTTTGATTAAACTTTATATACACATGTAGACACCACAGCTTGCACACCCACCAGCATAGCTTCCCCCCACTGACATAGCTACCACCTCTCAGGGAGATGGGTTAACTACACGGACAGGACAGCTCTCTCCCCTCCGCTTAGAGCAGCTTCATTATTTATGAATAGGTGGGAAATAACCTCCTGAATGGACAGGCACCAATGTATCAGATATTGCTGTGCCTGCATTCAATATGGGTAACGGGTCATATTGGGCTGGATTAGTAGGAGCGTTGCCAGCAGATCGAGGGAAGTGATTATTCCCCTCTAGTCAGCACTGGTGAGGCCACATCTGGAGCATTGCGTCCAGTTCCCCCTCCCTCCCACTACAGAAACAAATTGGAGAGAGTCTAGGGGAGGGCAACAAAAATGATTAGGGGGCAGGGGACTTATGAGGAGAGGCTGAGGGCAGGGCCGCCCAGAAAGGGGCCAGGGGGGGCAATTTGCCCCAGGCCCTGCAGGGCCCCCAGGAGAATACAGGATTCTATAGTATTGCAACTTATTTTTATGGAAGGGGCCCCTGAAAGTGTTTTGCCCCAGACCCCCTGAATCCTGTGGGCGGCCCCTGCCCAGACCATGGTGCTGTCCCCCCGCTCCACCCTCCTCCCTCGTTCTCCTCCCTCCGAGGTCCCACCTGTGCTCTGCCCTCACTCCCATTTGGCCACTTCCCACCCCTGCTCTTTGGCTGAGGCCTGCTGGTCCACCTTCCGCTCGCTCCTCTCCTCCCCCTACCCCATGGTCTGCCTGCTGCCCCCACCTCTCTGCCCCCTCCCCCGAGACCTGCCCTGCCTATCGCCCCCACCTCTCTGCCCCCTCCCCCGAGACCTGCCCTGCCCACTGCTCCAACCTCTGCCCCTCCCCTGAGACCCCCCCTGTCCACGTTCAGTCGTCTGTTATTCCAGGACACATCAGGGATGGAATAAAAAGCTGAGTTTACTCCAGGGTGAGGAAAGAAAGGCGCCACCAACCCCCTGACGTTGCTGCTTTATTAACGTGTTTTAATTAAACAGCTATTGAATGTCCACCCTATGCCCCTTGTGTCACCAGAGCACATCCATGCTAGCAGTTTTGGGATGGCCACAGACAGCAGTGCACTGTGGGTAGCTATCCCACTGTGCAACCGGCTGCAGGGTGCTTTGGGAAGGGTTTGCAATGCCTCACGGGCTGGTACAGCATCACATGATGCAGGTTTCTCTATCCCATTGTTCCATGGGCATCGTACCAGATTGCCAGCTGTTTTTCAACTGCCGTGTGTGTGGCAGGATAGAGACTGTTTGTGTGGGGAGAGACAGTGAGTGTGTTGAGGTAGGTAGGAGCGGATCATTATTATCCCTACGTGAAAGAGGGAGAAGCTAAGGCTGAGAAAGGAGAATTGACTTGTCTTAGGTCACACAGCCAGCCAGTGGCAGAGTTGGGAGTAGGACCCAAGAGCCCTGATTTTCAAACTAACCATCGGATCTTGCATCCGAAGAAGTAGGTATTCACCCACGAAAGCTCATGTTGCAAAACGTCTGTTAGTCTATAAGGTGCCACAGGATTCTTTGCTGCTTCTACAGAACCAGACTAACACGGCTACCCCTCTGATACTTGACATCGGATCTTGAATTTCAGACATTGAATGACCTGAACAAAGTGCTCTCAGATGAGCTCCACACCAACAACAGTGCACAGTAATTATTGAGCAAGTATTTGAGGAGAACTGCAATGTTAGAGAGAATCATGAACTGCTCAGAGACAATTAATGCAGAGAAGCAGCAAAATTCATCAAACATATGACTGGTTATGACTTATTTACTTGGTCTTAAAAGAGAACAACAAGGACCTGAGTCTCCTCCCTGTCAATAACCACCTGCTCAGCCAATCAGGGTAGAGACTGAGGACGGGAGGCTGAGGGTTCTCACCAGAGAGCCCAAAGGATGGCCCAGGTCATCAGTGGGGATCACTGCCCGAGCACTATTTCAGCCCCATATTTTGGGTGGACCTCCCACAGTGGGAGCCGCCGAGCACTCCCCTGCAGCGCGCGCGCGCACACACACACACACCTACCTACCTACCTCCTGGTGTTGGGAGGGGAACAGATGAAAGGACAAAAGAAGCAAGAGACAAAGAGAAAGGAGTGGGGATGGATGGAGGAAAAGGTGAAACAAAAAGGACAAATCCTAATGTCCCCAGTGATTCTGAGGGACAAAATCCCAGGTGTGGAATACAATTCTGCCTCCTTAAGCTCGTGTTTTTCATGCCTAGAATTCAACTGTCACCAGATGGATCAGACTGAACAGGTTTCAAACCTCAAGGAGGCTCTTACCTTCTAAACAGGGACGGCTGTTTTCTAGTAAAATCACGAAAAGGGAAGGAGAAAACTCGAAAGAGGTTCCTCCTGGCGCTGACGTCCGTGAACCTGAATACGGTCTCAGTCCTCAAAGAGAGACCTGGAGAAGGAGACTTGCTGAAGCAAAGCCACAGGGGTCTCTGAGGTTTCCCTGGCCCCTTGCCCATGTCCTGCCTGGCTGATGTCAGCATCTCTCTGTGAGGTCACCACCTCCCCACCACCTTTGACCAATAGTCTGAGGTCCTGCAAAAGGCCTTTGTGATGTAACTGCCACACCCCTCCCTTGCTGTGCTAATGTCCTGCCCCTGGCCAGGCACTTTGGAGGTTTGAGCTACTCCCTGTGGATCACCCCACTCAAGGAGCGTTCGTTCTAGGAAGCAAGCCGGCTAGACAGGAAAACATCAGATGCTGCTCCCAATGCTACACTCAGTTTTTCAGAAATTAGTCAACTTTATGGCCAGAAGAGACCATTAGAGCATCTAATCTGACCCCCTGCATATCACAGGCCTCCTGTATGACACAATAGCTACTTTTGGGGCAAACACATTCCAGAAAGGCATCTAGTCTTCATTAAATTACATCAGGAGATGGCGAATCCACCAATTTCCTTGGTAGCTTGTTCCTGTGGTGAATCATCCTCGCTGTTGACTATTTGTGCCTTATTTGTAATATGAATCCTTGGTCTGGCTCCTAGCCCCTCTCCAAGGGTTGCAGCTGTCTGGAAGTGCTGCCTTCCACGCCTTCCTCATTCACCCCTCATTCATTCAACAGGGCAACTGATTACCAAGTGGGGGGAAGATCTTATTCTACTTCTAGCAAAAAGACATTTTTCTTTTACCTTAATTATACTACCTTAGGGGCTCGCCATAACATACTACCAAGGTTCAATATAAAGTGATATACAAGTTATACAAAAATGCATAATGCAGAGATTTATCTACAACTGCATTGATTGACTGCGGTGTGCAGTAATATAGGGATCCCTGGGTGTTTGAATGAGGCTTTATACTTTGCGGGGGAGGCAAGTCGGGGTGAGCGGCGAGTCGGAGGCGGGCGGGTGGGCGAAGAGGCGAGCAGTGAGGCAGCAGGGATTCTAGGGGCGGGCATGGGGGTTTCTGGCAGGGGAGGAAGGAGGTGAAAAGAGGTGAGTGGGGGACTGACTAGGAGGGATGCAGCAAGCCAGCGGGGGGCTAGGGGTTGAAGAGGGGTGTGACGGTGGGGCCGAGCGGGGAGGGGGTGGGTCCTATTTTACCTCTGTGATCTGGTCACCCTGTGTGCACTGTTTCTTTCCCCCTCTACAGGCTTCCACATACCATCAGTGCCTTGCCAGCGGGCCATGCACCGTGAGAGATCTCTTCTCTTTGTGTGTGACTGTGAGTGTTTCCCTTGTGCATGAATTTATTCAACAAAATCTAGAGCTTCGTAATGGCTACCCTGAGTGAAAAGAAAAAGAATCAGAGCACAGCGTTTTCAACACTGAATGGACGAATAAATACGTACATAATGAGAACAATACGGTTACTAAAGTAAGCTTTCAAATTGCTAAGGAAATTGAAACTTTTCAGAAGTCGGCTGTCAAAAGGTGAAATGTGTCACTTGTGTACAGCGTATCCCTCAGCACAAACCTGCCGAATTAGGAGAAAAATATGCAAAGCACATTAATCTTTTGATTGAAGAATTTGACAGAAGACTTACTTTGTCTAAAGAAGACACCCAGTTGAAGCTGACTGAAGATCCCTTTTCTGTGGATCCAAAGGAAGTGCCACTAGATTTGCAGTTGGAGGTTACTGAATTTCCATGTTCGGCAGTTTACCGAAATAAGCACAGAGAAAGCAGCCTACGAGACTTCTACAAAAGTCTGGACAATTGAAAATACAAGAATCTTATCGAAGTTACACTGAAAACGTTCAGCATTTTTGGAAGCACTTACATATGTGAACATTTTCCATCATGAACATGAATAAAAACAAGCAACATTCTTCTCTGACTGACAACCATTTGGAAAACATTATGAAAATATCCACTTCAAATATGACCCCCAAATACGACAAGCTTGTTGCCGAAAAGAGATGTACTATCTCTCATTAAATTTGCAAGGGAATTATGAGAAGTACAAATGTTTTCTTTCAATGAAACAGGTGTTTTCATTTTACATAATTCATAAAAAAATTAAAATAATTTAAAAAATTGTTTGCTTTAATTGAAAATTTCTTAATAAAGTATCACACACACCCCCAACCTTCTTTTTCGGCTCACAGCTGTTTCAGCGGGTCAGCGCTAGGGAAGGAGGGTTTGTTTCCGTGGGGCTGGGCAGTGCTAGGGGGGAGTGTTTCTGTGGGCCAAGTGACACTGGGTGGGGTGTTTCTGTGAAGCCGGGCGGTTTCAGCCCTCAGCTGTTTTCTTTGGAGCAATATGGCCCTCGCTGCTTTATGAGTTGTGCAGGCCTGATGTGTAGGGCGTTTCTCTTGTGTGGATTCTCTGATGTCTGCTAAGATCTGAGCTCCGACTGAAGCTTTTCCCGCACTCAGGGCATGGGTAGCGCGTCGCTCGTGTGTGGATTCTCTGATGTGCGTTAAGGGTAGAGCGCTGGCTGAAGCTTTTCCCACACTCAGAGCACGTGTAGGGCTTCTCCCCCGTGTGGATTCTCTCATGTCTGATCAGGTATGAGCTCCAGCTGAAGCTTTTCCCGCACTCAGAGCATGTGTAGGGCGTCTCTCCGTTGTGGATTCTCTGATGGGTGATCAGGGCAGAGATGTCACTGAAGCTTTTCCCACACTCCGAGCATATGTAGCGCGTCTCTCCCGTGTGGATTCTGCGATGTGTAATGAGGTGTGAGTGCCGATTGAAGCTTCTCCCACACTCAGCGCATGTGTAGGGCTTCTCCCCTGTGTGGATTCTCTGGTGTGTGATAAGGTTTGAGCTTCTATTGAAGCTTTTCCCACACTCAGTGCACGTGTGGGGCATCTCACCGGTGTGGATTCTACAATGTCTGATAAGGTTTGAGCGCCGATCAAAGCTTTTCCCACACTCGACGCACGTGTGGGGCGTCTCCCCTGTGTGGATTCTACGATGTCTGATAAGGTGTGGGCGGTCATTGAAGCTTTTCCCGCACTCAGCGCATGTGTGGGGCGTTTCTCCAGTGTGGATTTTCTGATGTCTGATAAGCTTTGAGTGCCTATTGAACCTTTTCCCACACTCAGCGCATGTGTGGGGCGTCTCCCCTGTGTGGATTCTCTGATGTGTGATAAGGGCTGAGCTCTCATTGAAGCTTTCCCCGCACTCATGGCACATGTAGCGTGTCTCTTCCAAGTTGATTCTGTCACATGTTATAAGGTCTGAGTGGCTACTGAAGTTTTCCTTTGGCCTCTCTTGAGTCTCACAAGAACTGGCTATTTTTTGGAGTGCACAACTCCCAGAAACGTTCCCTTTGGATCTTCCTGATAACGTTCCATGTGGTTCTCCTTGCTCAGCATCTTCCTGCTGGGGTTTCTGCTCCTCATTCTCACTCACCATCACATCACCTGATGGGAGACAGAGAGAATCCAGACATAGGTCACTCCCTGAACTGGAAAGAAAGGAAATCTCAGAGAGAGAGATGGATAAAGGAGGAACCAAAATATGTGTGGGAGAGATCAAACCTATCAGGAGCTGATTTTCCCCACACCCATCCCCAGAGGAGAGAGGAAGGGATCAGTTTTGGTCTGCATCTCACCAGACCACTCAGGGGAAAGCGAGATCGGGGAGGGACCTGCTGCCAGTTGTCAGTCAGAATAGAAGGGAAGCCATGAGTGACTTCTGCCATAATGATTCCACATCTGCAGGGAACAATCATGTACTTGGAGAGCTCACAAGATCTTTGTACGGCATCCCAAATGTTTCTTGCATTCCCAGACTGTGCGGCCTGCGGGCAAGAGGCGGGGTAGGGCTGCTGGGTTCAGACCCCTGCCTGGAGGGGGGGGCACTGAGGAGGGAAGTGCTGGGCACGAGGCAGAGCCAGTAAGTGCCGAGTGAGGGGAGTGGGGCCTGGCCTGGGCTTGAGCTGCAGCTGGAGGGGTGTGTGTGTGTGTGTGTGTGTGTGTGTGTGTGCGACCTGCCCTGCCCCGACTGCTGCCCCCTTCCCTGGTCCAGGGACCTCCCCCCTGCCCCCCGGCTCCCTGCGGCCCCTGTGTTTGTGTGTTGGACAGTCACATCCAATCCCTTCACACTGCCCCCCTTTTCCCCTCCCCTTAGTTCATGGGGGGATGAGTCATAAGAACATTAAAATAGTTTAAAAAATTGTTTGCTTTAATTGAAAAATTCTTAATAAAGTACCTCCCCCCCAACCCTTCCTTTTTGGCCCACAGCTTTTTTGACGGGGCAGTGCTGGGGAAGGAGGGTTTGTTTCCACCGGGCAGGTGGCGCGGGAGGGGGTTATGTGTTTTCGGGGCCTGGGCAGCGCTGAGGGGGTTTTGGGCAAGGCCGGGGGGGGGGGTGTTGGCCCTCAGCTGTTTTCTTTGGAGTAATATGGCCCTCGCCGCTTTACAAGATGTGCAGGCCTGCATAAGGTTTCTCACCCGTGTGCGTTCTCCGATGTCTGATAAGGCTCGAGCGCTGATTGAAGCGTTTCCCGCACTCCGAGCATGTGTAAGGTTTCTCTCCAGTGTGGATTCTCCTATGTCTGATAACGGATGAGTGCAGACTAAAGCTTTTCCCGCACTCATGGCATCCATAAGGTTTCTCACCAATGTGGATTCTCCTATGTCTGATAAGGTTTGAGCTCTGACTGAAGTGTTTCCCACACTCATGGCATGTGTAGCGTGTCTCTTCCAAGTTGATTCGCTCACATGTAAGAAGGTCTGTGTGGCTACTGAAATCTTCTGATGGCCTGTGCTGACTCTCACAGGCTTTTGCTTTTTCTGGGAGTGCACAACTCCTGGACTCATTCCCTTTTGATCTTCCTGATAACGTCCCATGGGGTAATACTTGCTCAGTATCTTCCTGCTGGGGTTTCTCCTCATTCTCACTCACCATCCCAACACTTGATGGGAGACAGAGAGAATCCAGACTCAGGTCACTCCCTGCACCGGAGATAAAGGAAATCTAAGAGTGGAGAATGGGAAGAGGGATGAACAAACCAAAATATGTGCGGGAGAGATCAAAGCTAACAGGAGCTGATTATCCCCAAACCTTTCCCCAGAGAAGAGAGAGGAAGGGATCAGTTCTGGGTCCTCATTGCACCAGAATTCTCAGGGGAAAGTGAGATCGGGGAGGGACCTCCTGCCAGTTGTCAGTCAGGGTAGAGGGGAGCCATGAGTGACATCTGCCTAATGATTCCACATCTGCAGGGAACAATTTTGAACTTAGAGAGCTCACAAGGTCTTTGTTGGGCATCCCAAATGTTTCCTGTATTCACGGACAGTTTTTGACTTGGTTTAACCAATTCCTCACCTGTGCAGGCAGCTCTCGGGAGCACTTTTTTCTCAGAGCCCTGGAGGTCTGGGACCAATGGCTCTTCCCCTCGTTCCAGCTGCGAGATCACATCAGGTTTGGAAACTGGAAACCCTACTCCAGGCAAAGAAAACAAGGGAGGTCAGTGGAATTTGTGGGATACTTGTCACAAAGAATAGTCCATGGTTTTAACCCCAGCTCATTTTTAAGCAGTAACATCCCAAGGCCGGCTTCCTTGGCTGAAACTGGCAGGAGAGTTATTATTATTATAAATCATATTCATTACCTTAGTGCCTAACGGCCAACTAACAGTGGGTCCCCATTGTGATAGGCAAAGTACAAACAGAGAATAGTAGCTGGGCCATGCCCTGAAGAATTTACAGTCTAAATAGACAAGACAGACACAGATGGGGGAAGGGGTAGAACCCCCCAGCAGAGTGAACTATGTGATGGCAGAGGGACAGATCTGATGAACACAGGCATAGATCTTGAGACTGTCGCATTTAATGTTATGATTAGGGCCAGTGTTTTCCAGAAATTGCCGCTATAAATGCATTTTTCCCCCAAAATTACTCTTCATTTCTGGAATCACCCTTCATATCTGGAATTTCTGATCAGAGGGTGGGTGGGGCATGCAGGGTCACAACCCCCCAGATTTCTGCCCAGAGACACCAGACTCCTCCCCAGGGCGCAGGGCAGATGCTGGCTGTGGTTGAGACTTGCTGCCAATTTCTTTCCTCCTCATACAAGTCTGGGATCAGCAAAACCACCATGGAGCTTCCCCTGGGTAGGGGGGGCCCTTGGCAATGGGACGTCGGGCTCCCTCATCAGGCTGCAGAGCGGATGGCGCTCGCACCTGCTCTTGGCTGCGTCCACAGCACCTCTCCCCTGCTCCTCTCCCCTGCACACAGCTGGTTCATGTGCCGTCTCCCCAGCACACAGCCGGCTCTAGGCTCTCAATGCCCAGAGTCTGGGCCCCATCTCCCCCACACAGCTGGCTCCTGTCCCCTCCCCCCAATGCATTTTCATGTTGTAAAGGATTATATATTGCTCATGCTTGTCAATTACTCTGTTTTCATTGCCAGCAAACACTGGCCCTACTTATGACTGTTATCTGTATCTTTGAGCCATAGAATACTTCATAGACTATGATGCTGAGATGGGCCAGATGATAGCAGGGAGGGCTGGGATGGGTTTCCTGTGCAATCTGGTGTCACTAAGGGGTGATGAATGCCAGATCCTAAAGCTGGTTATGCAGACCTCCATCTTCTGAAGCTTTGCCCCATGAAGAAAGGGGCAGGGACTGATTTTACCTCTTTCAGGAGACTGAAGAAGACAGACTTTTGGGGGAGAAACAGCTGAGTTTGAGGTGACTGAGGGGAGTCTTTTGGGGCTACAAACTCACATGACCTGATAGCCAAGAGGTCAGCTTTTAAGGAAGGCCTAAATACACTTCGGAAACAACCAGTGATTCCCAAGAGGACTGATGAGGGGGCAATGGTAAATATGCATTTAGATGCTTTTCTTGTTTTATATCTTTTCCCCAGAAGACACACTGACACTGTCATGGACCCATAGGATCGGTGCAATGCCCTGGCTTTTAAATAGTCCTTGGGAGGTGTCCCTTGAGTGCACTAGATCCCCAGGGGGTCCCACTCTTCCACAAGGACAGGCCATGTAGCTTCAACACCTACGACTGAGCCTCTGGCTTCAACACTCCTATTTCAACCTGCGAGCTCTGCCAGCAGGTCCCAGCTGAACGACACTCCTGTTCAGAGAATGCACAGAGCAAGTTTTTGCTGTGACACTGGGCAGGGTTAAACATTGCAGGGTTTATTAGTCAACTAAAACACAGCATTGGAAAGTCCTTAGGACAGGGAAGCGAAGAAGACAATACAGTCCATACTGGCCAATGCCCTTGAGCCATGCTGCTGTAGAAAACGCTTTGGTTTCCTTTCACTGTGACTGTTCATTTGTCTTCGCTCCAGTAGAGCTTCCTGCATCTGTCAGCCCAGTTCTTCCTGCTCCCAAAAACTTAATGAGTCCATGTATACTTCACTCAGGCAAGCGGAGATCCTCCCATGGACAGGTGACAATTATTCCCTTGTCTGTCAGGTATTCCATTGATGTAGGCTGGTCCCAGCCAGTCCTTAATAACCCATTCATATCACCCCATGACAGATACATGACAAAACACCTCATGTCTCCTCCTCTTTCTAACAGGGCCGCCCAGAGGATTCCGCGGGCCCGGGGTCTTCGGCGGCGGGGGGCCCTTCCGTTCCGGGACCCACCACCGAAGTGCCCCAAAGACCCGCGGCGGGGGCCCCCCGCCGCCGAATTACCGCCGAAGCAGGACCCGCCACCGAAGTGCAGCCCGGTCTTTGGCCGTAATTCGGCGGCGGGGGGGGCCCCCACCGTGGGTCTTCGGGGCACTTCGGCGGCGGGTCCCAGAACAGAAGGGCCCCCCGCCGCCGAATTACTGCCGAAGACCGAGCTGAACTTTGGCGGCGGGTCCCGGAATGGAAGGGCCCCCCGCCACCGAATTACCGCCGAAAACTGGGCTGCACTTCGGCGGTGGGTCCCGCTTCGGCGGTAATTCGCCAGTGGGGGGTCCTTCCGACCCGGAGCGGAAGGACCCCTCGCCGGCGAAGACCGGGAGCGGAAGAAGCTCCTGGGCCCGGCCCCGCAAGAGTTTTCCGGGCCCCCCGGAGCGAGTGAAGGACCCCGCTCCAGGGGCCCCAAAAAACTCTCGTGGGGGCCCCTGTGGGGCTCGGGGCCTGGGGCAAATTGCCCCTCTTGCCCCCCGCTCTGGGCAGCCCTGCTTTCTAATCATGGCAATACCAATCAGAGAGGGAAACTGAGGTGTGTATTGGCATCATACAAGTATCACCAAAATTCCCACCTCTATCACACACACACTGCTCACAGCCCTTGGAGAGAAAGTAAAGCACAGGAACTGGAGGTTACTCCAGTGAACACAGTGGAGGAAAAGCTGCAATCCTCACACCCTGGTCAAAAAGGAGAGGCATGTGGGTCCCCACCCATAGAGAGGGGCTGGCTAGAGGCCTGATACCTGAGAGGCCATTCCTTGAGCACCCCGTGCAGGCAGGTCAAAGGCTTAGTATTCCAGGACTGTGACATCGCAAAAGCAAATTTTGGGGAATTAGGAAATCTAGTGGCTCAGGTGTAATGGGAGGGAGAATTAAACTCCCCCAGTGTGTGGAGAAGGCTGGGGAATTAAACACTAAAATTCAGGAGCAACAGCCCCTAATTCTTCTGGAAAAGGAGAATGTAAGAAACAAGAACTGGACCATGCAAGCTCAGGAGGGACAGGCCCAGAGATCCAAGGAGCCTGGAGGGAAGACAGCTTGTGGCTGCTGCAGATGGGGAGAGGGGGGACAAGATTCTCCAAACTCTCACTCCTGTTGACCCCGACCTGATTTTATCATCTATGACCACCATGTCTTGTGGGCAACTTTATACTCGCTAGAGGGAAAATATCATGATCAGAGTATTGCTTATTAGCTTGGAACATGCGTGGAGGGGCAAGGAGGCGATGCAGGTCTACACTACAGCCAGGATCGACGCTCTGAGATCAATCCACCCATGGTCGATTTAGCAGGTGTAGTAAACACCCGCTAAATCGACTGCAGATCGCTCTCCAGTCGACCCCTGTATTCTATCCAGATGAGAAGAGTAAAGTAAGTCGACCCCCTGCAGCTTACACCCTGTGGTAACGCGATCTAAGGTACGCTGACTCCAGCTACTTTATTCACGTAGGTGGAGTTGCGCAGCGTAGGTCGACTGACTGCGGTAGTGTAAACATAGCCAAAGCTTGCTACAGTTAAGGGCCATATATTAGGTGGAGGCTTTGTGGGAGTAGCTATGCTGAAGTCTGGGATTTATCTGAATAGGCCTAAGGAGAGAATCCCAAGTCAGATATTTTGCACCCTGATTTTGAGAGACTAACGAGTAACCACAAACAGGTGCAATACACCACAGGATTCTGAAAGCGGGGGTGGGCTTTAGCAATTAGGTTGCTATGCAGTGTCTCAGCAGTTGGACGCATTCATATATTGGAATTATTAATAACTAAGTGATGTAAATCATGAGTATTAATGCTTGATGCTAAATTATGGACTTCCCAAAGGCCACATATGGGTTGGGGCAGCTATTGACATTATTGTCATCAGAGTAAAGGAGCAGATATGGTATATAGCCATCCTATTACCATAATAAAGTGGATAAATTACCTTTCCTAGTGACCATTTTTTCATTTTGTTGGGTCCCTGAGATAGGGTCAACGGAAGCAGGGCCTCCCTTCTGATGGGCTCCCTTGCCCCTCCATCTTTGTTTCCAACGGTGACCATAACTTGTAAGTATGCACAGGGCAAGACCCTCTTTACTATCTAGTCTAATTGTTACGTGTATTGATCCATGCCTATGATTTCAATTATAACTCTCTGTATTAAATCACGTTTCTGTGTGTTTCACCACATTTCATCCCCTCAATTAACTTTGAGTAGCCATGTACAAGGGTGAGCTGTACCCCAATACGTAATCTTATAGCCATAAAAATTGTACAGGCTACACCACCACCCTGTGACATCATCAATCAAGTGCCCATTTGTGCCTGGGTAGCGGCCCCGCGATGGGAGGGAGGATGCAGCAAGGACTCCGGATCGGTGGCTGGGGTCGCTGTGCATAGAGATGGGGAGGTTATATGGGGAGGGGGGTAATGAGCGGGAGAGGGAGGTCAAGAGTTAAAATAATAATATTTAGGAAAAAAATGTATAATGAAACGAAACTGAACAGAAATAAAACTGGAGTATAGGCTCTAAAGCTTGGGTAGGGATTCGGGGTTAAAGGTCTGGGATTCCCCACAGCTCCAGAGCCCTAAACCTCTCCTCCCTCCCACTGACCCACCCAGCCCACCTCCTGGGTGCCCTTCCTCCACACTCCCCTCCTCTTTGTCCCATTACTCTCAGCCGGCACCACCTCCCGGCACCTTGGGAACTTCTTGCTTTTCCTCCTCGTCTCTCACAACCTCATCTCTCCCTGCTGCTTCTTAGCTCTAACCCTGCACACCCCCTCCCCATGTCCTGGCACCCCAGAATTATCTATTCCCCGCTTCTCCTCCCCTCACATAGCTCTGTTCTCCCTTCACCCGTGGGGTCCTGAATGTCAACATTATACGCTCTCCTATCAAAAACAACAAGGAGTCCAGTGGTGGCACCTTAAAGACTAACGGATTTATTTAGGCATCAGCTTTCGTGGGTAAAAAACTTCACTTCTTCAGCTGCATCTCCTATCAGAAGAGGAGCTCATCTGCCTGTCACACAAGCCAGGCATGAGTCACACACCTATTTACTTTAGAATTCTACAGTCAGCATATTTTCCTATTGAAAAGGCATGAAAGCTACAGCTATTAATGTAGTTGCTAATGTAGCCAATAAGGATGCATTCAATGCAATTTTAAAAGGACTGACAGCACCAAAAAAGGCACATGTCCAAAAATGATACTTATGTATGGGAGATAAGGCAAAAAAGTGGGGCAAGGAATCTTGTCAAAACTTGTATGACAAATAAAGGTATAAAATTATCACTACTCGGGTTCTTTAGAGACCCCACAGCTTCTAATAACCCAGGGGACAGGACTCCTCACCCAGCAAGACCACCGTCTCATAGTTCTCCTGCATGACATCCCTGTAGAGGGCTCTCTGAGCGGGGTCCAGCAGAGCCCATTCCTCTCTGGTGAAGTACACAGCCACCTCCTCGAAGGTCACCGGCCCCTGAAAGAGAAAGAGTCCAACACTCAGTACCTGCTGCCCCACTCACAGTCCCATTATTCACAGAACAGCAGCACCAGGTAAATGGAAGCTCCGCGAGGCACATGTTAACAGAGTCCCACCCCACCTTGTCTAGAGCATCCAGGAGGCATCAGAGGGTAGAAAGAGAGAACCTTTGTGTCTCCCAGCTGACAGACGGAGGCAGGGTCTTCACATTTATCACATACCTACTAGCCAGAGCTTGATATAGGAGATGGGGCTGTCTCTGGACCCTGCTGGTGTCTCCCTGGTAGGAATGCCAACACTCTCCAAATAAAATATATGGAAGAAAGGGGAAGTCAATAGTAAAGAATGTAAGTGAGAAGGTCAGAATTGTAGAAAACTGGCTATAAGAAATCAATGGAAATATGAAGGAAGTTTTTAAAAGTATATTAAGTACAAAATTAATCCTAATGATGGTAGCGGTAAATTACTAGATGGAAATGGCAGAATTATCAAAAATAATGCAGAAGAGGTAAAAGTCCTCAATAAATATTTCTCTCCTGGATTTGGAGAAAAACAGATGCTGTAACTCATTTCATAAGATGTTGACGACGACACTCTTTCCATTCCAACAAGAACTCACAAGGACGTTAAACAGCAGCTATTAAAGTTACATATGTTTAAATCAGCAGGTCCAGATAACTTGTATCCAAGAGTTTTAAAAGGCTTGGTGGAGCGGGTACCCATAGCAGTGCCTCTGTATGCCAACATCTTTATGGCTGACTTAGAACAACACTTCCTTAGCTCTCGTTCCCTAACGCCCCTACTCTACTTACATTACACTGATGACATCATCATCTTCTGGACCCATGGAAAGGAAGCCCTTGAGGAATTCCACCATGATTTCAATAATTTCCATCCCACCATCAACCTCAGCCTAAACCAATCCACACAAGCGGTCCATTTCCTAGACACTACTGTGCTAATAAGCGATGGTCACATAAACACCACCCTATACCAGAAACCCACTGACCGCTATACTTACCTACATGCCTCCAGCTTCCATCCATGACACACCACACAATCCATTGCCTACAGCCAAGTTCTAAGATAGAACCGTATTTGCTCCAATCCCTCAGACAGAGATAAACACCTACAAGATGTCTATCAAGCATTCTTAAAACTACAATACCCATCTGCTGAAGTGAAAAAACAGATTGACAGAGCCAGAAGAGTACCCAGAAGTCACCTACTACAGGACAGGCCCAATAAAGAAAACAACAGAACGCCACTAGCCATCACCTACAGCCCCCAACTAAAACCTCTCCAGCGCATCATCAAAGATCTACAACCTATCCTTAAAGATGATCCCTAACTCTCACAGATCTTGGGAGACAGGCCAGTCCTCTTACAGACAGCCCCCAAACCTGAAGCAAATACTCACCAGCAACCGCACACCATACAACATAAACACTAACCCAGGAACCTATCCTTGCAACAAAGCCCGATGCCAGCTCTGACCACATATCTATTCAAGTGACACCATCATAGAACCTAATCACATCAGCCACGCCATCAGGGGCTCGTTCACCTGCACATCTACCAACGTGATATATGCCATCATGTGCCAGCAATGCCCCTCTGCCATGTACATTGGCCAAACCGGACAGTCTCTACGCAAAAGACTAAATGGACACAAATCTGGCATCAGGAATCATAACATTCAAAAACCAGTGGGAGAACACTTCAACCTCTCTAACCACTCATGACAGACTTGACGGTGGCAATTTTGCAAAAAAAAAAAAAACTTAAAAAAACAGACTCCAAAGAGAGACTGCTGAACTTGAATTAATATGCAAATTAGATACAATTAACTTAGGTTTAAACAGAGACCCAAATGGTTGGGTCATTACACTAATTGAATCTATTTCCCTATGTTAAGTTCTCCTCACACCTTCTATGGGTCAACTCAATTATCACTTCAAAAGTTTTTTTTCTCCTGCTGATGATAGCTCATCTCAATTGATTAGACTCTTCCAGTTGGTATGCATACTTCCACCTTTTCATGTTCTCTATATGTATAAATATCTCCTGTGTGTTCCATTCTATGTATCCGAAGAAGTGAGCTGTAGATCACGAAAGCTTATGCTAAAATAAATTTGTTAGTCTCTAAGGTGCCACAAGTACTCCTGCTCTTTTGCGGATACAGACTAACACGGCTGCTACTCTGAAACCTGTATGACATGTGTAATCCTGTGAATAATAGATAGGGTGGGTATACTAACAGTATGGGTATTTCTATTACTTAATAAGGGTTGGGAGAGTATTGTAATGGATGTAGGCGTGTACATACTAACTGAGATAAAGGAGAGTGATGTAACTAATCCAGTGCTTACTCAACAATTGGGTCGAGGGGAACAAGTATTGCAATAAAGAAGCCTGTACTCGTATCTGCCTCCGGGTCAACCTGCTCCTTTATTCTTCTAACAATAATCACTTCAAATCGATCTTTCTGCAGTTAATAAACTCGTTTTATGCTTTATCTTAACCAGTGTTAAGTATTTTGAATGAAGTGTCTGGGGAAAATCTGAGCTTGGTTAGCACAAGCTTGTTGTGCACATCTTTCCCATATTGAGGGGAAGGCGATTTATATTAATGAGATTACATTATAGAGATCCCTGTGCACTATAAGATGGTATAATTCTGAATTTATACTACAGCAAGTGTGCAAGGTTGGGGAGCTGGGAAATTGGCTGTTGTCTCTATCTGTCCTTGAGTGGCTTAGGTAAAGCATTCAGGTAGCTTAGTTGGGTGTATGGCGCCACCTGCTGTCATGCTGGGTGATAACAGGGCCTGGAGAGGCTGACAATCTCCAGCAAAGCAGTGTGAGAAGGGCCAGCCCAGCTTGAGGATTAGAGGGCACAGCGGTTCCCAGAAGCCCCCCAGACTGCACCCTGGGGTGACAACCCATCATACCCTACATTACACAAATCTCAGCGGGTTTGTCACATCCTGTCCCCTCCCTTTCTCCACCCTCAATATTTCCTGTCTCCCACCACCTCCAGCAGCTCCCACCCTCCTATGCATTTACTGCTCCTCTCCCTCCAAGCAGAGCCCACCACCAGCTCCCTGATAATCTCTTACCTGAGCCAGCTCCATTGTAGCCATTTCCTGCCCCCTGGGAGGATGGGATGATCTGGAGCAAACGTGGACGTTAGTCTGTAGCCTATCAGGGTGAGAAGGGAGATATGAGAGAATTCAGACGGGTTTTCATCCATTCCACAAGCCGATTCCCCCCAGGATTTTTCCCTGCTAATGGACATTCTAGGTTCGCCACACTGTGAAGAACAGAGTGACCTTATTCCAGTACAGGCCTAGCCCCCTCACACCAGGGTGTAACCCTCTGAGAAATCGGGAAACTCTCCCAGTAACAGTCTCTGTTACACTTATCAAGTTTGCGGATAATACCAAGCTTGGAGGGGTAGCAAGTGGTTTGAAGGACAGAATTAAAATTCAAAATGATCTGGACAAACTGGAGAAATGGTCTGAAGTAAATATCAATAGGGACACCTGCAAAGTACACCGCTTACGAAGGAACAATCAGTTGCACACATACAAAATGGGAAATGACTGCGTAGGAAGGAGTGCTGCAGAAAGGGATCTGGGGGTCATAGTGGATCACAAAGTAAATATGAATCAACAGCGTAACACTGTTGCAAAAAAAGAAAACCTCATTCTGGGATGTATTAGCAGGAGTACTGTAAGCGAGATGCAAGAAATAACTCTTCTGCACTATTTCACACTGATTAGGCCACAACTGGAGTATTGTGTCCAGTTGTGGGTGCCACATTTCAGGAAAGATGTGGACAAATTGGAGAAAGTCCAGAGAAGAGCAAGAAAAATGATTAAAAGTCTAGAAAACATGACCTATGAGGGAAGATTGAAAACACTGGGTTTGTTTAGTCTGGAGAAGAGAAGACTGAGAGGGGACATGGTAATAGTTTTCAAGTACATAAAAGGTTGTTACAAAGATGTGGGAGAAAAATTGTTCTTCTTAACCTCTGAGGGTAGGATTAGAAGCAATGGCTTTAAATTGCAGCAAGGGTGGTTTAGGATGGAGATTGGGGAAAAAACTTCCTAACTGTCCAGGTGGTTAAACACCGGAATAAATTGCGTAGGGAGGTTGTGGAATCTCCATCATTGGGGATTTTTTAGAGCAGGCTGGACAAACAGCTCTCAGGCATGGTCTAGATAATACTTAGTCCTGCCTTGAGTGCAGGGGACTGGACTGGTGACCTCTCGAGGTCCCTTCCAGTTCTATGATTCTATGAACCAAAGGCCAGAGAAGAGCAGAATCAAAGGAGTCACTCTGGGGATTCTCCCTGTCATTGTCCCCAAGGCAGCTGTCTCGGGTTTACAAAGTTGTTGGATGTTCCAGCCTTTATACAGTCTCTCCTGGGAGTGTCCCTTTCATGGGCTGGGCCTAGTTTTAGCTTTTGGCAAGTGTGACCCTGGGGGCTCTGAGAGTGGGCCTTCTTGCCACAGCACATCTTGTTTCTTTCTGTGCCTCCCAGCGAGTCCAAATGAGTAGATATTCCTCACACAGACTGTGAACATAAAAATGGCCGACTGCATCAGAGCACTGGTCCATCTAGCTCAGTGGCCAATGCCAGGTGCTTCAGAGGGAAAGAACAGAAAAATCATCAAGTGATCCATCCCCTGCCACCCATTCCCAGCTTCTGGCAAAGAGGCTAGACACACTATCCCTGCCCATCCTGCCTCTGACACTGGCAGATGAGGTGTTAGCTCTTGCAAAAGCCCCCATGTCTTAATTGAACATGGACAAACACATAGCTGGAATCAGTCTGACTCACCTATGTTAGTATTGTTAAAAGAGGTATTAGAATTGTAAGAATGTGTTTAGACTTTATTGAATGCTTGTGAGTTGGTGTCTGGGTTAGTATCTGACTAGTTGCAGGGGGCTGGACTAGATGACTTCCTGAGGTCCCTTCCAACCCTGATATTCTATGATTCTATGACTGGCGGTAACCTGGAAGTGAAATAACCGAAGCAAGTTAAGAAGAGAGCGGCATCGGGCATCGGTGGGGGTAAAACATTAAATGGAAAGAACTGACTATGCAAAAAGGAACATCGCAAACTATCAGAGCCCCAGACTCCCGCCCAACTGAACCCACCCCAGCCAGGCATATCAAGCTGGGTCCCTGAAAAGTTGCCCAGCCCGTCTGGCAGTGAACGCTGCGTGTTCCAGGCGGAGCAATGGTGTGTGCGTCTGCTCTGCTGACGTGCTGCCTTGGTACGGAAGGCGCCATGGCCACAGGGAGCAGAGACATGGACTCCTACAAAACACAATCCCAGATACACCTCCAATGCCGCCTCCCATCTCTTCCCCATCTCCACATGGCCATTCTCAGTCCATTGCTAACAGTTCCTCCCAGCCTTCAGCACTATAAATAAATAAAACATGGTGTTACAAAGGTAGATTGTGCCAGAGAAACGTGATCTGGACGTCAATAAGGCTTTTGATACAGTTCCACATGGGAAACTATTCGTTAAATTGGAGAAGATGGGGATTAATATGAGAACCGAAAGGTCAATAAAGAATTGGTTAAAGGGGGGTCTACAAGGGGGTCATATTGAATGGTGAGTTGTCAGGCTGGAGGGAGTTACTAGTGGAGTTCCTCAGATCAGTCTTGGAATCAATCTTACTCAACACTTTTATTAGTGATCTTCGCACAAGAAGTGGGAGTGGGACACAAAGCTGGGAGGGATTGCCACTATGGAGGAGGACAGGAAAATCATAAAAGAAAATCTGCACATCCTTGAAAGCTGGAGTAATAGAAATGGGATGAAAATTAATAGTGCACAAATTCTAGTTGTTAGTCCCCAAGTGCATAATTTTGCAATAAGCTGGGGATTTATCAACTGGAAGTGACAGAGGAGGAGAAAGACCTGGGTGTATTGGTTGATCACAGGATAATTACGAGCTGTCAACGTGATGTGGCTGTGAAATAGGTTAATGCAGTCCTAGAATACATCAGGCGAGGTATTTCCAGCAGACACATGAAAGGGTTAGTACTGTTGTACAAGGCACTGATGAGACCTCATCTGAAATACACCTCTACCTTCTGGCCTTAAAGTCTGTGGGTCTATAAACTGTGGCTTGCGTTGCACAGACACTGATGGAGATCAGGGCCCCATCATGCTGCGTATGGCAGAGACCCTGACTGAGATCAGCACCCCCATTGTGCTGGGCTCTGCACAGACAGAGAGGGACAGTCCTTGCCCCCAAAGAGATCACAGTCCAAGTAGACAATGGGCAGGAGGAAAACAGAGAGGGGCTGTGACCTTCCCCCAGGCCACCAAGCAGGTCAGGGACAGAGCCTCGAACTGACCCTGGTAACTCCAGAGCCCCATCACCCGCAGCTTGGAAAGATCCCAGACCCCATTGCATTAGGCTGCAGGAACAGGTGGTTTGTCCATGGATGCACAGGCTGTCTTGGCAGGGCAGCTCAGCGGCAGTCCCTGCACACACCTGGGGTGTGTGGGTCATGGGTCAGGAGAAGTCAGTGTCCAGTGCTGTGCTCCTGGCTCATACTTCACTGCTGCCCCTCCCTTGCCAGCTGCACTGTTCAGCCAGCCCCAGGCCTCAGTGAGATCACTGCCTCCCCCCCCACACACACACACACCAAACCTTCAAACCGGGACATGGTGCACCAGTGCCAGAGTGCACTAGTGTAAATTCTGTCTATACTAAGGGTTTGCACCAGTGCCTAAAACACCAGTGTGGCAGAGCCCTTCAGTGCCCAAAACAGCAGTACGGTGGCACTAGAACTGGGATCTAGTTTTAGCTCTGTCACGGACAGCCTGGGTGACCTTGGACACATCAATGTTTCTCCTCCCAACTTTAATCTATTTACCCAGCTGCCCACTCACTGGGGTCTCCTCTCTCTCCAGAGCTGCTCACCACTCAAATCTGTGTGGGTGTCCCCAGAGCTAAGGCAGTTGAGCTCTGGAATAGTCTTACAAGGGGGGCTGGGGAGTCTCTTTCCCTGGAAGTTTTTAAGAACAAGCAGGACAAAGTTCTGTCAGAGATAATCTACATAGACTTGGTCCTGCCTCGGCAGAGAGAGCTGGACTTGATGACATCTTGAGCTCCTGCCCAGCACTACATTTCTATGATGCTATGAAATAGATACATATAAAACACACCATACAGAGTAAAACCCACCACAACATAGTGTCAGGCAATTCAGGGGGAAAAAAAAGAAAACCCCACACTCTACAGCATAAAATGACAATACAAAAGGGGAAAAAGCAAAACAATGCAAACAAACACACCCTAGGAGAAAAGTACACAAGGGAAAAGAGCTCAGCTCAAACTAACACAACACAGGCACCAAACAAGCTGAGGCAAAACAATGCACCATAAAACTGCTACACAACATGGTGCATCACAGTTCCAAATGGCACCATGCAAAACAGCTCAGCATAGAACAGGACACAGCACAAAAGAGAATTATTTCAGTGTAGGCCTGGAAGGGATCTTGAGAGGGCGTCTACTCCAGCCCCCTGTGATGAGGCAGAACCAAGTATCCCTAGACATTCCCAGACTGGTGTATCTCTAACCTGGTCTTAGAAACCTCCATGAAGGAAATGCCACAGCCTCCCTTGGAAGCCAATGCAAGGCAAACACAGCCCAAAACAAGCTGTACACACACACACACGCTGGGCTTAGGGTTAAGGGGGAGAGGCAAGAATTCTAACAATCTGGGTTCAGTTCCCAGTTTTGCCCCAAATTCTCCATGGAAACTTGAGCAAATTACTTCAGTTCTCGAAGCATCAGTTTCCCCATCTGTAAAATGGAGAGTCGCCTCCCACCATTGGCCTATTTAGCCTTTGAGCCTTTTGTGGCAAGGCCTCTCTGTCCCTGTGGGCACGTCCACACTGCAGTCAGACACCGGCGCCTGGCCAGTGCCCGCTGACATGGACTCACACGGCTCAGGCTGTGGGGCTGTTTAATTGTGGTGTCCATGTTCCGGCTGGGGCTGCAGCCCAAGGTCTGGCACCCTCCCACCTCGCAGGGTCCTACAGCCTGGCCCCAGCCTGAGCCTAGACATCTACACTGCAATTAACCAGCCCCTTCGCCTGAGCCCTGTGAGCCTGAGGCAGCTGCCATGGGCCAGCTGGGGGGTTTTAACAGCAGGGTAGAGATACCCTGTGTGTCTGTGCAGCACCTGTCACAATGGGGACCCTGACCTTGGTCAGTGTCTGCGCAGAGCCCTGCACAACAGGGGGCCTGATCTCAGTCGGGGGCTCTGCAACTCCCAGCATTACAGGAACCCAGATTTTGTTTAGGGCCCCTGCAGCGCCTGGCAAAATGTGGGGCCAGGATCTCTGTCAGGGTCAGTGCAGTGCCCACTACAGTGGTGGGGCATGATCTGGGTCGGGGTCATTGCAATGCCAGACCCAACGGGGACACAGATCTCAGTCGAGGTCTCTGAAGTGCCCAGCACAATGGAGGCAGCAGTTTGAGCCACAGTCGTGCACTGCCTGGCACAAGGGGGGCCGTGATCTCGGTGCAGGTCTCAGTTTTACCTGGCACAACAGTGGGATCTGATCTCACCTGGGGTCTCTGCAGCGCCTGGCAGAACAGGGCTACGCTCAGTACGATAAGAGCCCTGATCTCAGTCACACACCTGGAGAGAAAAACGGGAAGATTTTTGAGAATTTGATATCAGTATTTCAGAACTGAGGAGAAAATGGGGCACAAACTAAATATTTGCCAACATAAGAGAGAAGCACCAACATCTGGGGAGATTTTATGTCACCATTCAACCATTTAAGAGAAAAGAGGGGAAATTTGAGGCGATATTGAATCAACAACAGAAGGGGATGGATTCTTCTTGCCTCACATTCCCATGGCCGGCAGGGAGCCCTGGGTGATGTGGCTTTCACAGGGGAAAGGAGGGGGCTGGAGTCAGGTCACTGGCTGTGGGGAGGGGCTGGCACTGGGGTCTGGGAATGTGACTAGCAGGTGATGGAGGAGGCACGGGGGGGGGGCTGCTGGGTTGGGCAGGGTGGGGAGGGGAAGTAGCTGGACTGGGAAACCTGGGGCTGGGCCGTCTCCATGGGGGACACTTGCTCCTCCCCCCCCTTCCTGGCCCTTCCCAGGCCCCGTTGCCAGCAGAGAGGCCCCCCCAGCCCAGCCCAGAGGTGTCCCTGTCTCAGGGCCCCCCAGCCTCTGCCCATTCACCCTCTGCCCAGCTCAGGAATCACTCGGGGGAACCATTTCCCACCCGCACAAGGACAAATCCCTGCAGGGAAATGGAAACCCCAACCCGAGCTCTGAACTGGCCACTGGCGAAGGGAGAGAAAATGGGGCACAATCGGGGGCAGGGAACTTCTCAGGGGTTGGGGAGGGGGTCACCCTGGGGCTGCTCGTGGCTCTCTAGGGAGAAAAGGGCGGGGCGGGGGCGGGGGTCCCCCCGGGGGGGCAGCGGTAAATCCGCGGGGGTCTCAGCCCCCCCCTTTCTCTCCCCGCTCCTCGGGGGTCACCGGCTCCCCCGGCCATGTCCGGGCTGCACCGACACTTCCCCCCCCCGCCCCTTTCCCAGCCCCCTCGGGACCCCCGCGCCCGGTCTCACCGCCGGCAGCCCACGCCGGGACCCTGGCGGCTGCAGCTCCGCCTCCCTCGCCAACGTCACTTCCTGTCCAGGGAGCGTGAGGAACTACATCTCCCAGCCTGCCCCGGGGGCGCTTCCGCCCTCTCCAGCCCAGGGAAGGGAGGTCCCCGGGGCCAGCCTGACCCTCCCCCCACCGCGCCTCCTTCCCCCGGCCCCCCTCCCCAGCCGGTGCCTCTCAGACCCCCCCCCCCCCGCCTGTTCCCGGGGAGCGGCAGAGCCGGGGGGGCTTGTCACCCCCCCGTAATAACCGGCCCCGACCAGCCCCCGGCCCCGACCCCGCCCGGCAGGAGCGTGTCCCGCCCCGCGCTGCCCCCGGCCCCGGCCCCGCTGCCGCACACAGGGGCGGGGGCCGGGGAAGGGGGGGCCACGCAGGGAGGTTGGGACCCGCGGGGAAGCGGGACCCGCCTCAGCCCGGAGGGGGCAGGAGAGGGGCCGGGTCTCCCCAGGGGAAAAGCGGGGGCGGGGCTGGTGTAGCAGCTCGCCTCCCCCCCCCCGCCCCCGCGGTGCCCGGCTCAGCAGAGGGGTCAGCTGGATCCCAGCCGCTGCAGACACCCCGGCGAGCGCTGCAGCCCGGGGGCGGGGGGTTGCAGGGCACGGGAAGGGGCTGGGGCAGCTGGGAGCGGGGGGGTTTGCAGGGCCCGGGAAGGGGCTGGGGCAGCTGGGAGCGGGGCGGGAGGCAGGAGCCGGGAGCGCACAGAACCGGGAGCATCAGCCCCCGACAGCTCCGGAGAGACCAGATGCTGCTGCCTCCATCCGGAGCTGGGAGCTGAGCAGCTGCTGCTTCCCCAGCCGGACATTAACCCCTCCGGGCCGGGCGGGGGCTGCTCTGGCTGCAGTGGAGCCAGCTCAGGTCGGGTTATTGTGGGGTGGCTGGTGGGTTCCTGCTGGAGGGGGAGAGGCAGTAAACACTGAAGAGGTGGCAACTTCTGGGGAGTTAGGTCTGGGGGGTGGCAGGGAATCCGCTGGGTGAGGAGAGGGAGGGGACAAAGTGTGACAAACCTGCTGGGACTTGTTTAACGGGGGCCTAGATCCTCACAACAAAGGCTTGGGTGTTGGGGGAGAAAATTCCCTCATTTGTGAAACAGGAAACAGACAAAGCAACCCCCTGGGTGGGGCTGGGAAAACTGACCAGACTCCCAGTGCCGAACCCCTCAGCCTGCGAGCCAGGGGCTGGTGTGACATGGAAAGGGGGCACCCACCTGGGAGGTGTAGGGAAGATGTCCTGGCCCCTCACATCCAGCTGCTGGCAGTGGGGAGGGTGTTGGGTTCCTGCCATGGGGCTGGATCAGCCTCTGGCTCGTAGCCGTGTGATGGATCTGCTGGCAGAGACAAGGGGTCTCTCTTTGTTCTCTCACCGTGGTGCCCCCCGGCTGCTCTCAGCAGCGTGGGGATAGGACTGTGCTGACTGTCTCTGTCTCAGAGCTTCCATTTGATTGGGTCCTTTCCTCCATGACTAGTGGGGCAGCAGGTGTTGGACTCTTGCTCTTTCAGGGGCCGGTGACTTTCCAGGAGGTGGCTGTGCATTTCACCAGAGTAGAGAGGGCTCTGCTGGGCCCCACTCAGAGCCCTCTACAGAGACGTCATGCAGGAGAACTATGAGAATGTGACCTCGCTGGGTAAGGATTCCCCTCCCCTCCCTTCTTAGAAGGGGAAATGAAGAGTTAAGGTTCATGGCACTCCCACAATGCCACCTCTGCTCTGCCCTGTTTCAGCATCACCCCAACATGCCAGAGAGACACACACTGGCCCTCTCCCCTCCCCGGTTACAGAGCGCTCTGGGAACAGAGCAGTGCAGCAGAAAGTCTCACGACTTCTCTTTGCTAAGATAATATTTGGGTTCATCTCCGTCATAGCAAATAGAAGCTTCCTCCCCCTGGCCTGCTCTCCGGTACTGAACCTCCTGCACACAGACCAGCTGAGACTGTCAGTGTTACCACCTCTTTGCCCTCAACCTGAGTTTTCCTTTGGAGTCACTGCTTCACTTACCCCTCACTGAGCCCCACAGATCACTCGAACATACGCCGCCAGGGTGCTGACAACCCCCATGGCAAGCACACGCCCTTGGGCACCTTTGCTGACACAGCCTACAACACTCAGCACAGAACTGAGGCAGAATTGCCCCCCACGTTTCACATGCACCTCTCTGCATAGCACAGGCACAGCTCTGCCCAGCTGCTGCAACCCATCCCTCCATCAGCCAGTCACAGCTCCAGCTGGCCCCGTGCACACAGCTGGAGGCATGTGGATAGATGCTGGGATTCCCACCTGTGAACACAGCACAGACAGTGGCACGTTCTCTTAGTCTTTCCTCAGATCGATTATAGGTTCATAGCTTTGAAGGCCAGATATGACTATTAGGTCATCTACTCTGACGTCCTTCATACCACAGACCATAGAATTCATCCCGTTACTGCTGCATTGAGCTGAACACCTGAGTCCCTGTGGCAGTTTGTTAACCTTTGCACAGGCCACACAGAACCATCCTCAGTGGTTCCTGCCAGCTGCAGGGTTAAGGGTTGGGGGCAAAGTTAAGGTTGCATTGGAGGGGGGGCGTTTATATTAACTTCTCATTTCCTGGTTCGCAGAGGTTTAAGTTTAGTCACCATCTATACCAGAGGTAGGCAAAGTACCCTCCTGCCTCCCTTGTTTTCTTTCCCTTGAGCAGGGTTTCCAGTTTCCAAACCCTACGTGATCTCCGAGCTGGAAGGAGGGGAAGAGCCGTGGGTCCTGGATCTTCAGGGTTCAGAGGAAAGTGAGATCCTGAGAAGTCCCTGGACAGGTGAGGAAACATGAAATCAACCCAGAAACTGTCAGTGCCTGAGAGAACCAGCTGGGATTCCCCACACAGACTCTGTGAGCTCAGGACAGTCCCCAGCAGATCTCACTCCTGGCTTCCTACAGATGATGACTGACAGCTTGGCTGGAGCTCCCTCCCTTCCTGCTGAGTGTTTGGATGGGATGTGGGCAGGACTGGCCTTGGGGAAATGGCACCCTGGGCAAACTTGCATTTTGGTGCCCCTGGCTCCCATGGGTGTGGCACCCCCCCTTCCCTCTGTCCCCCATGGGCTCCCCAGGCTCCTCACCCTCCCCTCCCCCCAGCCCCTGCACTGTGCCCCCTTCGCTCCAAATACCTGCTCCCCTTCGCTCCTAACTTCTGCCCCTCCAGCCCCTCCCAACCCCTGCCCCCTCCTGTGCCCCTAAGCCCTGCACTGTGCCCTTTCACCCCTCCCCCCTCCCTCATGTGCCCCTAAGCCCAGGACTGTGCCCCCTTCACTCATACCCCCTGCACCTCCCTCCTGCACCCTGAACCCCTGCATGGTGCATACCCCCTTCACCCCAAACCCTGCCTCCTGCACCTCAACCCCGGCCCCATCCTGTGCCCCCAGCCCCTGCACTGTGCCCTTTGCCCCAAATGCCTTCTCCCCCTCCTGCACCCCTAATCCCTACACCCCCTTCAATTCTAACGTCTGCCCCCCGCACCCCAACCCCTGCCCCCTCCTGAGCCCCCAGCCCCGTGCCCCATTTGCCCCTAACCCCTGCATCCTCCTGCACCCAAGTGGGGAACCTGACCTAGACTCACAAAGCAGCTGGCATTGCTGCTCGCCCCCCCACTGGACTGCTGCTCCCCCGCCCCACGCAGCCCTGGGGGGCTGGGAGAGGGGAGCAAGGAGCGACGTCAGGGCTTCCTGCACCCAGGTCACTTTCCCTGCAGGCTGTGTAAGGGGAGGGCAGGAGAGCAGCTGCTCCTGATGTCTTAGCTCAGCCCAGGTGGGGAAGTGACCTGGATGCAGGGAGCCCTGGTGTGTGTTGAGGGGAGGATATGAAGGAGTGTGTGTATGTTGAAGGGAGTGAGTGAAGGACTGTGTGTGTGTGTTGAAGGGAGTGAGTGAAGGACTGTGGGATCCTCTCCTAACACTGTCCAACTCCCCTGCTGGCAGGATCCCTTTCTATTCCTTTCTTCCCTCTGAGCAAAGGATGTGCACTTTTTCCTCACTGGAAATTGAACCCAGGCTGTTTGGGTGAAAACCAGGACTCATAACCACTAGACTATATGGAACTTGCATAATTAAGAACATATTTACACATTCACATTCATTAACATTTAAAAGTGGCCATTCAAAAAACTTCAAAAACAGACTTCAACGAGAAATTGCAGAGTTACAATTTATTTACAAACATAACACTATTAATTTGAGCTTGAATAGGGACTGGGAGTGACTTGCTCACTATAAAAGCAATTTTTCCCTCTCTTGGTATTGACACCTCCCCATCAATTATTGGGAGTGAACCACATCCACCCTGACTGAATTGGCCTTCAACACTGGTTCTCCCCTTGTAAGGTAACTTCCTTCATGTCATGTTCCAAAAATATTTATGCCTGTATTTGCAATTTTCACCCAAGGCATCTGAAGAAGTGGGCTTTTTACCCACGAACGCTTTTGCCCAAATAAATCCGTTAGTCCTTAAGGTGCCACCGGACTCCTCGCTGTTTTTGAAATAAAAGCAAAACGCATTCTAAGCTGATCTTAACCCTTTCAGTGCCCTTACAAACTTAGATGCTTCTCACCACAGGCTGCCTGGTTGCTTGTTTTACACTGACTTGTGAAATTGTCCAAAGTGCTTGGGAAAGCTGCTCAGATTTCAGCCGGGCTCTCCCCTTTGATCAGCGCGTCAGTTGCTTGGTGTGGTGATGTCTGTAGGTGGAGCTGGAGAGAGAGGAAAAGCCTGGTGAATGTCTCTCCTTTTATCATGTCCTTTCTTCCCTCTTGGCTTTGCCCCCCACCCCTTCAGAGTCAGGTGAGCATCACTGCGTCTCTCCAAGCAAGGCTGAGCAATTCCCCTCGTGTGGCCTCGTGCAGGTGAGTCATTGCGTTGTAGCTCCCTTGCTGGGCAATGGCTGTTGATGGGTTGTTTGACACCCTGTCCGGGCATTGGTTACTTTCCTTGCTGTTGCCACTGGGGAGCTAATATCTGGCTGATTCCCCCAACTTACAGCCTAGTGACAACCACACTACACAATTCTCATAATGTCATATGCATGAATGGTCTACATAGATGGGTAGAGAAATGACTTGCAGCAGATCATATCCTTTCCCCTGATAACTTACAAGTCATGCTTTATATGTAAGATCACGATTATATGAAAATGAGGAATATGTTGGTTACAGCACGCCCCCCAAAGGTCTAGAATGTCACACTAAGATTCGATTTTCATTTCTTATGTAACCAACTTTGACCTCTCTGCCTAACACTTATAATCACTTACAATCTATCTTTCTGTAGTTAATAAACTTATTTTAATGTTTTACACTGACTTGTGAAATTGTCCAAAGTGCTTGGGAAAGCTGCTCAGATTTAAAAGGCTGGTGCATGTTCACTTTCTTTTTGAGAAAGTGGCGAATTAATTAATGAGCTTGCACTTTTTAAGAGGTTTTGAGCAGTGTAAGACGGTACATTTCTGAGGTGCAAGGCTGAGGGCTGGGGAGATATGCTGGTGTCTCTCTATGTATAATTGAGGAGTGGCTTATAGAGCATTCATTCTACTTAGTTGGGTGCATTGCTGCATGTTGTTGGCTGAGTGATCACAGCACATGGAGGGGGTTTTGCTGCTTGTCACTAGTGCAGCATTGTAAGATACAGCCCAGGCTGGAGAGATAAGAGGACAGAGCAGTCCTACTGTTTGGGTTTGTACCCCACAGATCCCACCACACAGAGACTCTCCTATGACCAGCCGTGGTAATATTGTGCTTAGTGCCTTGTAGCTCCAAGAGCTGCAGATGCAAGATGAGTTACAGCGACCTTGATCTTGTTTCCATGTTTATCCGATGCCTCTTTTCTACACTTGTCAGCAAAAAGACCCGTTTCTTTTGCAAGCATTTGCATGGCTAGCCAGAGTCGGGCTTCTCCATTAACAAAAAAGATCGACCAAAAGGTGACAAGAGGAGGCACGTTCAGCAAGACAGCACTGGATGCTGGATCTGCTTTTTATCCAGCAGGTCTCTTGGCAAGCTCTGAAATAACAGTAGCTCCAGGTCCCATCAGGGCTGCCCAGATGGTGGAGTGGGGCAATTTGCCCTGGTCCCCGCAGGGGCCCCAACAAGAGTTTTTTGGGGCTCTTGGAGTGGGGTCCTTCACTAACTCCGGGAGCTCTGGAAAACTCTCGTGGGGTCCGGGCCTCCGGAAATTCTTCCACTCTGGGTCTTCGGCGGCAATTCGGCGGCGGGGGGTCCTTCATGAATGAAAAGTGACTTCATTGAAGTGTTGAAGGGCCTTAATGGAGAGAAAAGATTGGGTATGAAAGGGCTCTTGAATCTCGCAGAGAAAGGCATAACAAGACCCAATGGCTGGACGGTGAAAAGAGACAAATTCATATTACAACTAAGGCACAAATATTCAACAGCGAGGATGATTCACCACAGGAACAAGCTACCAAGGAAAGTGGTGGATTCTCCATCTCCTGATGTCATTCAATAAAGACTAGATGCCTTTCTGGAATGTGTTTGCTCAAAAAGTATCTATTGTGTCATACAGGAGGCCTGTGATATGCAGGGGGTCAAATTAGCTGCTCTAATGGTCTCTTCTGACCATAAAGTCGACTAATTTCTGAAAAACGGAGTGTAGCACTGGGAGCAGCGTCTGATATTTACCTCTCTAGCCGGCTTGCTTCCTAGAACGAACGCTCCTTGAGTGGGGTGATCCACAGGGAGTAGCTCAAACCTCCAAAGTGCCTGGCCAGGGGCAGGACATTAGCACAGCAAGGGAGGGGTGTGGCAGTGACATCACAAAGGCTTTTTGCAGGACCTCAGACTATTGGTCAAAGGTGGTGGGGAGGTGGTGACCTCACAGAGAGATGCTGACATCAGCCAGGCAGGACGGGGGCGAGGGGCCAGGGAAACCTCAGAGACCCCTGTGGCTTTGCTTCAGCAAGTCTCCTTCTCCAGGTCTCTCAGGACTGAGAGAGTGTTCAGGTTCACGTACGTGAGCTCCAGGAGGAACCTCTTTCGAGTTTTCTCCTCCCCTTTTCCTGATTTTACTAGAAAACAGCCATCCCTGTTTAGAAGGTAAGAGCCTCCTCGAGGTTTGAAACCTGTTCAGTCTGATCCATCTGGTGACAGTTGAATTCTAGGCATGGAAAACACGAGCTTAAGGAGGCAGAATTTTATTCCGCACCTGGGATTTTGTCTCTTAAAATCACTGGGGACATTAGGGTTTGTCATTTTTGTTTCACCTTTTCCTCCATCCATCCCTCCCTCCTTTCTCTTTGTCTCTTGCTTCTTTTGTCCTTTCACCTGTTCCCCTCCCAACACCAGGAGCGGTGTGTGTGTGTGTGTGTGTGTGTGTGTGTGTGTGTGTGTGTGTGTGTGTGTGTGTGTGTGTGTGTTGCGGGGGAGTGCTCTGCAGCTCCCACTGTGGGAGGTCCACCCAAAAATGTGGGGCTGAAATAGTGCTCGGGCAGTGATCCCCACCGGTAACCTGGGCCATCCTTTGGGCGAGAACCCTCAGCCTCCCGTCCTCAGTTTCTATCCTGATTGGCTGAGCAGGGGGTTGTTGACAGGGAGGAGACTCAGGTCCTTGTTGTTCTCTTTTAAGACCAAGTAAATAAGTCAGAACCACTTCTATGTTTGACAAATTTTGCTGCTTCTCTGCATTAATGGTCTCTGAGCAGTTCATGATTCTCTCTAACCTTGCAGTTATCCTCAAATACTTGCTGAATAATTCCTGTGCACTGTTGTTGGTCTGGAGCTCATGTGAGAGCACCTTATTCAGGTCATTCAATGTCTGAAATTCAAGATCCGATGGTTAGTTTCAAAATCAGGGCTCTTGGATCCTACTCCCAACTCTGCCACTGGCTGGCTGTGTGACCTAAGACAAGTCAATTCTCCTTTCTCAGCCTTAGCTTCTCCCTCTTTCAAGTAGGAATAATAATGATCCGCTCCTACCTACCTCACGGTGAGTGGAGGATGGGGATCCATTGGAGAGTGTCACTAGGAGTATCAGAGGGGCCATGTTAGTCTGGATCTGTAAAAGCAGCAAAGACTCCTGTGGCACCTTATAGACTAACAGACGTATTGGCGCATGAGCTACTGCACATGGCTAAGCAAAGAGAACGAACCCCAAATCCCCTGTGCTTTGGGAGCCAGGTTTGCGGTGGGAATTCTGTAGTTCAGATGACTTCAAGTCTGGCCATTGTGCTTGTTTATCAGTTTATCTGGCATTGGGGCAATTTTATGTTCACAGTTGTGATGGCTGAGTGGTTAAGGCGTTGGAGTTGAAATCCAATAGGGTTCCCCAGCGCACATTTGAATCTCGCTCACAGCGAGGCCTGTGTTTTAGCCAGTCTCTCACCTGGGCAACACCTCTGTACAACCCCCTGAGACACTCTCAATTCTCTCCCCACCCCAAGGAAATCCTGTTCTGCTCCTTTCATAGAGATCCCTGGGACACCCCCTCACACTGTGTCCCTGAGGGGTCAGGCAAAACTCTCAGTGCCTGAAGCCTCTGCCACTCACCTCATAGATCAGCCATAGCCCTGGTTCTGCTCCTCTCTCTAGAGTGTGAAAGGAACCAAGTCAGCACAACCAACAGAGAAAAAATAGGTGCTCAGCGCCCACTGGCAGCCAGCTCCCCCCCCCCCCCACTACAGGCCTTGCTGACAAGCTCCTCCTCTTCCCCTTCAGTGACTTCCACTTGCCAGTGATCAGCTGTTCAGTGGGGTGGAGGTGCTGGGTGGGGAGGGGGAGGAGTAGAGACAGGAAGAGGTGGGGGAGGGAGAGGAATGGGGCAGGAAGGTGCAGGGCGGGAAGAGATGGGACAGGGGTGGGGGCGTGGGGGACGGGGTGGAGTGGGGGCAGGGCCTGGGGCGGAAAGGGGGGATTTGTCCCAGACCCCTCTAGGGCGGACCCTGAAGGGAAGCACCGACTATCACAGTGACAATACAACTGACCAGCCTTGCGGGGGAGGCTGAGGGAGATCCGCACTCACCAGGTCTCTTCTCTCCCCCACGGTGAGCCAGACACTGCTCTCTCCTGGCTCTCACTCTAGCAGCTGGATGCCAAGGAGCCATTTCCCCACAGGAAGTGCATCGAGTGCCCCTGTGGTGCTGGGGGGCTGGCGCCGCTGCTGCCTGTGGGGCTGGCAGGGGGGCTGATGTCTGCACAGACTCTCAGCTGCCAGGCCGGAGGGGGCACTTGGGACCTTACCAGACTGGCTCAGTGAAGACGGGGGGTTGACAGAGCAATACAGACGCTCTCCAGAGCACGGAGCAGCAGCCGCCCATGCAGCCAGGCAATGAGCATTTCCCACAGCCTGGAGCCGAGGGGGAGGCGGCAGCTGCTGTTCCAGCTCCTCGGGGACATGCCCTGTCAGCCAACAGCCACTTCTTACTCCCCACAGCTAAGGGCGTCGGGTTCCTCCGGTGGGGGTGTGGAGCAGCCGTTTGTTTTCCTGTCCTTTTTGTGTGCAACTGCTGACAAAAACATCCCGGACAGAGAAGCAACAGGCCAAAATACTTCAATGCAGCTGCCAAAGTAGCTCAGTTGGGAGAGTGTTAGACTGAAGATCTAAAGGTCCCTGGTTCAATCCCAGGCTTTGGCAGGCCTTGTCATCCCTCTTTGTGCAGGGGTGGCTTGTTTTCTGGGAGCACAGCAGTGCCTGCACCCAAGGTGAGTCTCTGAGTTTGGGCTCTGCAGTAGGAAAACATAGAATGGGCTGTTGGCCCACCTGACCTTTAACAAGGAGAGATGGGAGCTGTCTTTCCCAACACGGCAGGGAGAGAGTGAGGCAGGGTGACCCTCAGGAATGGTGCCAGAGGGCTGCTGGGCAGTGACAGGCAGGGATTGGGGATGGAAGCTCCTCTGCCCAGCTGAGCAAGGGCAGTAGCAGGGAAGGGGCATCTGTAAAAGTGACCCAGCAACACCTCTCCTCCTCTGGGCACCTAGAGCAGAGGTGGCTGGTGCTGACAGCTCCAAGTGAAGGCTTAAAAGCCACAGAGCAACTGAGGGCAGGGCCAGAGGAGGGCAGGACCATGCCTATGCATGGCCACCAGACGGCCACAAAGACACCCAGCCAGCCTGCTCCCTGCCATGCCAACCACCCACTGAAGACATGCTTAATCCACTTGCTGATCAGGAGGAAAACCTGTCAAAATCTGTGTGCGAGGAGAACACACTTGGCTTGGAAGGAGCGAGGAAAAAGAGCGAGTGAAAAAAATAACCAGCGAGAGAGAGAGAGAGCGAAAAGAACGTGAAAGGCAGAGAAAGAAATAAAGGGAGAGAAAAAAAATTAGAAAAAGAAGGAAAGAAAGGAAGAGCATGAAAGGTAGAGGGGAAAAAAGAAAGCAAGAACATACAAGATAGAGAAGGAAAGGAATGAAAAAGAACGAATGAACCACAAGCGCTAGTTGAAGCTGGAATGGGAGAGTCAGAGAAAGGACAGACTGACCCGTTAAGTAAGGTTGCACCCGATTCTCCATGTTGGGGGCACAGTCCTCCCATTTCCATCCTGGCCCTGCTTGGGTTGACCATCCATAGGTGTCTACTGGCACTTCCATGCTGCGAGGAGGGGACAAGCCCCCCCCCATACCCTCCCCTCTGGACACGGGCTCTCCCCAATCATGACTCCCTTCCTGCACGCTCCTGGGAATGGGGGAAGGTGGGGGGAAGCCGTGTGCTGAGCAGCACCGTGGGTGTGTCTCTCTGGGGCGAAGGAAGAGGATATTTTTAGTACCAGAAGGAAAGAGCAGGGGGCGGGGGCATTTGTGGAGCCGGGGCGCACACCAGAGAGAGGAACTGAGCACAGCCCGAGACGCCCACACCTGGAGGACCATCTCCAGAACCTACCTTGATGGTGCCGTCCATCACCGCTCCCACATGGAGCTTCCCGCCTAGACCTGCCTGGACGAGATGAGGTGGTGCATTGGCAAAGGGGGCGGTTTGAGCAGGGGTCTGTGTGTGTGTGTGTGTGTGTGTGCGTGTATCTAATTTTGGGAAGTGAAGTCACAAACTGCTGGGGCTGGTTTCCTATTGGTGTGACCGATTTTTGCAAAGCTCCCCCCCCCCACCTCTTCTTTTGGCACTAGGGCTTTCTGCGCTGCCGTTGACAAGGCAGAATCAAGGCCCCCATTGGGCCAGGCGCTGCCCAGACACAGCGAGAGACAGGCCATGCCCCAGAGAGTTTACAGGCTCCATACCCAAAAAGTGGGAGGAGAAACAGACCCAGTGTCACACAGCAGCACTGAGAATAAAACCCAGGAGTCCTGGCTCCTCCTGCTCTAACCACTAGACCCCACTCTGCTCCCAGAGTTGGGGCCAGAACCCAGGAGTCCTGGCTCCCCAAAAGGGGGGGGAGTGGGGTCTAGTGGTTAGAGGAAAGGAAGATGGGTGTCAGGACTCCTAGGTTCCATTCCCAGCGCTGGGGTTAGAGTGGAGTCTCGTAGCTTAGCACAGGTGGGGCTGGGAGCCAGGACTCCTGGGTTCTTCCCATCCCCCCTTCCCCCCCCCCCCCCAAACCATCTTGCACAGCAGGAGGGAGCTGGGCAGGAAGTGGTGATGAGGTGAAAACTACCAAGAAATGCAAATCCTAAAAGGAGACTGTGCCAGGAACCGAGTGGTGCACAAACCATGGCCTCATCTCCACCTCTAACCCCCCCACCCCTTGGCTGGCACTGGATTGTGCCCCCTGTGCCCCCCCAATCCACCCCCTGCGAGCCCTGGGGGGCAGGGAATAGCCATGGTGCTGGGCCCCCCATCCAATTGAAGTATTCAGTGTCGCAGTGACCCAAGGTGTGTGCACAGAATGGGGATGGAGTGTGTGTGTGTGTGTGTGTGTGTGGATGGATTGATTGATTGATTGATTGATTGATTGATTGATTTCTGCATGTATTTGTGTATGTGTGGTTTTCTGTAAGGGTTTTGTGTATGGGGGGGTGTTATTACAGCTGTGGGGGTTGTGTTTGTGGCTGTGCAAGTGTGTGTGTTCATGTGGCTGGATTTGTGCATGTGTTTGCATCTGTTAGCAGTTGTGTTGATGTTGGCTGGATTTGTGCGGGTGTTTGTGTATATTAGCAAGTGTGTGTGTGTGGCTGGATTCATGCATGTGTTTGTGCATGTTTGCAAGTGTGTGTGTGTGTGCGCGCGTGTGCTCTGCTGCCCTCTTTCTGCGCAACAACTGTTTCTCTATATGTCACAGCCCCCATACCATCGACCCCGGTGGTGATTTCCCCATCTTACAAGGGCTGGCTGCCCTGACCCTTCTCCCCTCTGCGGAGTGTGGCGGGGGCTGCAGTTCACCCCCAGTGGGGCAGGAGTGCCAAGGTGCAGGCACTGGGCTCCGATGCACCTGGAGAGCAGCTCAGGTGAGGCAGGGCAGGGCGTGTGGTGTCCGTTCTGCGTTGCCTGGTGCTGGGCCATTGCACAATCCCCAGCCACACCGCACAGCGCGCCCCGAGAGGGGGCAGGGGGCCAAGCAGATGATCCAGCACGAGGGGGAGAGGATGTGTGGTTGGGGGGAGGAAAAGCCTTGGGATGCACTGGGGGGGTGCAGAGCAGGGGTGACACCCCAGAAACCTGCAGCAAAGGGATGGACAGGTGGGGCGGGTGGTTAGCAGCGGCCGCGGGACTAACCTCTAACCGGGGAGTGTGGGGTCTAGTGGTCAGAACGGGGGAGGGGGGTTGGTGGTCAGAATTCCTGGGTTCTATCTCCAGCCCTGGGAGGGGAGTGGGGTCCAGTGGTTAGAGTGTGTGTCGGGGGGGAGCCAGGACTCCTGGGTTCTCTCCCTGGCTCTGACTCTCTCTTGTGCAATCCCTCGGCAGTTACCCAACTCGCCAGCGTGTGGGAGCGAGGGGCTGGGGCCGGGTTGTGACACAGCCCAGAGTCCCGTACTGCCCCTTTGTTACCCAACACGGGGCAGGGTGGGGGATGGCCTGGGAGACCCGCTAAGAAAGGCGCTTCTGGTGGGTTTGTGTGTGGGTCACGCTGCCCCCGGCTGGATAGACCCCCTCTAGGTCAGAACCAGTCTCAGCCCGGGTCAGACCCTGGCAGCCCAGCCCCCTCTGTCGCCACGGCCATGTCTATTGGTCTCCTGGAAAGGTCCATTCTCATGGGTAGCTGTCCAGTGGCAGTGAGTTCCACAGGCCTCGGCACATGCTGTGTGGGGCAGGAGGTCCTTGTGTTGGGAGCAGTGGGAGTGAACTGTGTGCGGTTGTGTCTCTGAGCACAATTGCGAATATTCTGGTGTGTGTGTGTGATTGTGAGTGTGGCTGGGGGTGTGATTGTTTCTCTCTTTGGGGGTTGGGATAGCATGCCCCTCTGGGTGTGTTGTGTGTGAGTGTTCTTGGGATTGTGTGAGTCCCTTTGTGCATCAATGTGTGTGTGTGTGTGTCACTTGTTGCAGGATACAAAAGCCTGCAAAGCCAACACACACACACACTCACACAGAGCAGGGCTCAGCCCCACCAGCAGGGGGCAGCAGGGACACACACGTCTCTCCTGGGCCAGCTTGGACAATTTCCCATCACGACCCGGCACAGTGCTGGTGCCCGCACACGGGGGTGGGCAGTGACTGGGCAGAGTGGGGGGCAGATGTGCTGGATTCAGAAGGAAGCACTTTGGGAAAATCAGCCAAGGCCCTTAGCGGAGCTGGGACACTGACCCAGTGACCCCTGCACCACCCTGGGAGGGGAGTGGGGTCGAGTGGTCAGAGCAGGGATGGGGTTGGGCACCCGGACCCCTGGGTTCTATCCCTGGCTCTGGGAGTGGAGGGGGTCTAGAGCAGGGGGAGTGGGAGCCAGGACTCCTGGGTTCCATAGGGGAGACTTTTTCCTGGCCTTCCCTCCCTAGAGATCCCAGCCCAGCCCCGTAGTGGAGAGTGTGTGGGAGCGGGGGAAGTTGCTCTCCCACTTCAGAAACATGATTCAACCCCCGCCCCCCTTGGCTGTGACATCATGGGACCTTCCCCGCCCCCCAGCAGAAAGTAGAAGCCCCGCCCCCCCAGAAACGGGGGGGGGCCCGAATCGCACCCACATCACACCCACTCATAGTTGCAAAGAAACCTCACAGCCACCCTGCCCCCTGCTAGGACCGGATCTGCTGCTCCCACTGCTTTCCTTGTCACCAGGAGTTGCTCCCTGCCAAGCAGCACACCCCAGTCACACGCCTTTGGTCACTATGTAGCTCAGTAGCAATCACTGCCCCGAAGTGACTCCGGTGCAGGCACCCACAGCACGAACTCCCCACACCGGATTCTGTCCACACGCAGAGAATTCTCTCCGCCGGGCTCCTTCGGTTCCTCTCGCTGCTCTCCGTCCTGCCGCCAGACACTGCTCATCTGCATAACCCCGCCCACGGACACGTGACACCTTCTGTCGCTTTGGTCTCCAGTGAATGAGTTGCCTGCGGGGACTGAGCACGTCACCGCACGTCACAGCCCCAGCGCACGTCACAGCCGCCGGGCGGGATTGTCTGTGAGCCCAGCGCTGGGGCGGGGCTTCAGGAGAGACCCAGCCCCATAGACAGACTGGGGCAGGGAGATATTGGGGAGGGATGAGGATGGGGGCGGGAAAGGGAGAGAGCCAGCCCCATAGACCTGTAGGGGCAGGGGATCTTGGAGTCAGGAGGGGAGAAGGGAGATTGGCAGAGACCCAGCCTGGGGTGGAGGGAGACATGTCGGGGGGTGTGTGTGTGTGAAATGTTGGTCCAGGAAACTGAGTCACTCCCAGGACATGCTGTGCAGGGGAGCACAGGGGCAGGAGAGAGCCCCAGCCCCACAGAGCCCCAGAGGGATATTGGGGGCAGGGGAGGGGATGGAGGGAGGAGAGACCCAGCCTCATACACCCCTAGAGGCAGCAGGATATGGGGGGGTAGCAGAGGGGATGGCAGAGGAGATACCCATCTCCATCGACCCCAGAGGCAGGAAATGAGGGGAGAAGGGGGGAGGGAGGGATCCAGCCATATAGACCTGTAGGGGCAGGGAGATATTGGGGGCAGGAGAGGAGAAGGGGGGTTGGCAGAGACCCAGCCCGGGGTGCAGGGGAAATGGGGTGGTTTGGAGGGAACTGGGGAGGAGAAGAGACACAGGGCAGGACACATGTTGGGACAGGGAAACTGACTCACTCCGAATACACGCGGAGCAGGGCAGGGCGGAGGCAGATCATGCTGGTCCCAGGGTAATTTCGGGGGGGGGCTCTGATTCCCCACTCAGCCGGGGGGCTCCCCTCTGGGCTGAGGAGCCCTGGGGTGGGCGGGTGCAGGGGCTGGGTGTGTGTGTCGGGCTGGGGGAGCTGCCTGGGCAGAGGGGGAACCAGGCGCGGCTGCGTTGGGGTGACAAGCTGCGGGGGGGGGGGGCTCTGCTGGTTGCAATGAGGGCAGCAGGCAACTCAACCCCTCCCCCACTCTAGCCCCCTAGTCCCACTCCCCAGGAGTCCTGGCTCCCAGCCCTGCCCCTCCCCTGTATTTCCATATGGTTCCATCCAACAGCCCCCCCCCGAGCGGGGAGAGACGAGGCCAAGGGAAGCAGGCGGGGGGTGGGCGCTGCCGGGGCGAGACCCCCGGACATGCGAGTTCGCGTCAGGAGCCGGAGGGGGGCGGGGCCGGGGCTCTCTGGGGGCGGGGATGAGGAGTTGCGTTGGGGGAGGTGTCAGGTTGACCCAGGGACCCGCCCTCACCTGGGCTGGAGAGGACGGAGGCGCCCCGGGGCAGGCTGGGAGTTGTAGTTCCTGGCTCGTCTCAGAGCGGAAGTGACGCGCCGGTTGCTCAGACAACGCCCTCCCGGTGCACTCTGGGAAGCGTAGTTCTCTCTCTCTCTCTCTCATGCGGCCTCTATTGGAGGAGGACGTAACTCGTCACTTTGCCGCGCCCCTCCCCGCACCCTCCGTGGGGGAGAGAGAGCGGGACAGCGACAGGGGGACGGGGCGGGGCGCTGCTGGGGGTCCCGGAGCGGGGGATGGGGACGCGGCTCGGGGGCAGCCGGCGGGGGCGGGGCGGGGCGGCGAGTGGCGGCTCCGCACGGGGGGGCCGGGGGCTCAGACCCCCAGTTCCAGGCGCCATCAGCCCCACCCCCTCCTCTCCTCTGTAGGGCCCCTTCAGGCCCCCAGTGTCTCCCCATCTGTTGTGACCTCTCGCCAGCCCCTCCCCATCTGTGGGGATCCTCAGCCCCGGCGTCCCCTCCCCATCCTGTCCGCTCTGCCCGGCCTTTCCCTTTGCCCCCTCCTCCCCAGCCCCTAACTCCCTCTAGCCCATTTCTCCATTGCTGGGCCCCACTTCCCCAACCCCCCACTGCCCCAGTCCATCCCCAGGATGTGAGGTTCCTCATCTCCAATCTCTGCTGCCCCCCAACCTGCCGGGTTCCCCTTTTCAGCCACTGTGGGGTCCTCCAGCCCGCCCCCACCCATCCACTCTGGGCTCTCTAAATCCCAAATTCCCACAATGCACCTTGGTAACCCCACCCTCCTCTATCCCTAATCCCCCTAGTCCCTTCCCTGGGGTCCCCCTGGACACCCCAACCCACAGTCCGGCCCCCACAGACACCGCTGTCACTCATCACTCGCTGAGCTAGTCCTTCAGGGGCCCCCACAGCCCACCAAACTCCTCCATCCATGAGCCCCCTGGACCTGTGGCCGGGAAGTGAGGGAAGCTCCCACTTTGGCTGGGCTGGGTGTGGGTGTTAATCTTTTCCTGGCTTGTGTGTGCCGAGCTCACAAAGGGCTTTTGCTCCCTCGGGGTGGGAGGTGGTTTTGGCCGAAGGTGACGTGGTTTGGTAGCCCTGTGGATGCTGTGTGGTGTCTGGAATGGGGCGTGTGTGCTCCCATCATGCCCCTTCCCCTCTGCCTGCAGAGCTGAGCACAGACAGGCCTGAGGAGCAGAGCAGGAGCTCTGGGAAGGAGAAGAGCAATATGAAGATGGAGTCTAAGACGAGGCCACGTGACTTCTGTGGAGGGAGACATGCTGGACAGCGCCAAGGATTGGGGAGACAACAAGGTGTGAGCCCAGGGCTCAGATTTCTAATTGTAGCTGTGATGGCAGAATGGGAGGAGGGCTGAAGCCGGAGCCCTGGGGTGCGGGAGTAGCGAGAAGAGGAGCCTCGCCACCATTGCTTTTTCTTTTCCTCTTGTGTTGTGTTTCATACCAAGGGAAAAGAAGTCGCGGGGACGGAGTCCAGCTCTGAGGTGAGATGGAAAGTGAGCAAGAGCAGTGACAGGGTGAATCCTGTTGATGCCAGGCAAGACCTGCCCAGCTGGGATGAGAGTAGCTGTCTCTGTCGGTGAGAGAAGTATCTGCTTTGGGGAGGGCTCTGGTCACAGCCCCCCTGGTTCCAGGCAGGGACGTCCTGTTACCTGGGTGTGGGTTTCCGGACTAGCTGTGGCTTCAAGGGAGATGATGTTGCCATTTGTGGGGGCTGATCATCTCTCTGGCCAGGAGTGGTGTGTGCTCCCTAGCAGAAAGTTGGATCCATGAGGGTGACTCCCTGTTCTGAGTTTCTTTCTTTCTCCAAGGTTTCTCTCTCTGTGTTGGCCAACTCACACTCAAACTCTCTCTCTCCTTTCATGGACACCTGTCATGTTCAGTTGCCTGCATCCTCTTCCTCTGCTCCTCCTCCCCCAGTCTCCTATGGGCTCAGCTGGGTCTATCTGCCCACGGGCAAGGTCTCTGCCATACTGGGAAGGATGTGTCCTGCCTGCCAGGATAAGGGGGTTGCTCCTCCCACCCCCTATCTTCGGGGAGACCTCATTGCTGTAACTGGGTCACAGCGTGAGTGGCCAGTCATGTCTTTGGGGCTGTGGGGTCTGAGACTGAGAGGGGTGGGCTCGCAGTCATGGCTTTGGGCACAGGATTAGAGATGCCCAGAACCCCCCTTATCACCCGCTAGCTCCATTACTGCATCACCCAAAAGCCTCGCTCAGGGTCCACTATGCCTCCTTGTGCTGGGCACTGCAGGGCCAATCAGAGGGACAGCAGGATGCATGAGGAAATAGATGGGTGTGTGAGGCAGATGGGTGAAGGGGGTGTGTGGCATACATTGGGGATGGATGGGAGGTTGAGAGTTGGACGGACAGCGGGACAGATGGAGAGCTGCAGGGACGGATGGTGACGTCACAGGCTGGACTTGTGATGGGTTCAGCTCATGGCCGCTGGCCCTGTCATCTCCTGCCCCCATCTGCCCGTCTGACTCTGCCCCTGTCTCTCGCAGGCAGCACTCAGCAGAGTCTGGCCCTGTTGTTACACTGGTGCCTACATCCAGTGCACACCTGTGTGTTATGTGCTCCTGGAGAGCTCAGGCAGGGACAAGCGTGCGGCTCACGGCTGCTGAACCAGCTACTCCAAAGCCTGCCACAGATCTCCCCCTCCTTGGGCAGCAAGACCCTGGCCGGGGGGTTCCCTGTCCCTCCTCGCTGCCAACGCAGCCTGCTCAGCACAGAGACCGAGGTCACCTGCCTCCGCCCAGCCTCCAGCTGGAGCTGCTCCAGCCCCGAATTGCTGGTATCCAGCCTGGCCGGAGTTGGTGCGATGTCCCAGCGGAGTCCGTTCTTTCTCCCCGGTAGATGACGATTTTCCCCACTGCAGTTAGTGGCTCTTTCTCTGCTTCCCCATAGCCCCTCCCCACTGATAGTGACCCCTGCTGGCCAGGCACGGGAGTGTCCTGTAGGTGCCTTCTTGTAGGAGCAGTGACTCCTGGTGGCGAGCGGCAGCAATGCCTGGCATGTATCCCCCCTAGCATTGCTGCAGCGACCCCTGGTGGCCACTGAGGGCAGTTGCCTATGTGACCCCACCACTGCCATTGCGCCTGTGAGCGCTGGTGGGTAGGTGAGGCAGGGCCCTGTATGTATATCAGCCATTGGGGCAGTGCCCTCTGCGTATCCCACTCTCATCTCGGTGACTCGTGTTGCCCAGGTGGGGCAGTCCCCTGTGTGTATTTACTCCCCCCAACCCCTGCATTGGGCCAGTGAGCACTGGTAGCCAGAGGAGTCAGTGCCTGAGGTGTGTTCTTCACCTCCCCCAAGGTGGCAGGGTGCCTGGGTGGCTGTGTCAGGCAGTGCCCTGGGTATCTTCCAACCCCTTTGTGGCAGTGAGCCCTGCTCCTGGTGTGTGTCACTCCCCCACTAGGGATGTGCACTGGTGGCCAAGTAGGGCAGTGCCCTGTGTGTAGCCCCCTCCCTCCCCCCAGGGTGACCAGATAGAAAGTGTGAAGAATCGGGACGGGGTGGAGGGTAATAGGCACCTACATAAGAAAAAGCCCCGAATATCGGGACTGTTCCTATAAAATCGGGACATCTGGTCACCCTATCCCCTCAACCCCTGTGCCAGGTATGGCAGACACTGATCCCTGGCATCCCCATGGGGATATACCCCATGGGGTATATCCCCCAATTGGGGCAGTGACCCCTGCTGGTCAGGTGGGGCAGTGCCCTGTGTGTGTTTTCCCCCCCCTATTTAGGTAGTGACCCCTGGTGGCTAAGTGAGGCAGTGGCCTTTGATTTCCTCTTGTCTCCCCAGCCCCCTCTCTCTCTGGGGTAGGGCCCCCAGTTGGGGCACTACCCGATGTGTATCTCTGCTAATTGGAGCAGTGACCTCCCCGTGGTGCCCTGGTGTGGCAGTGCCCTATTGGTATCTCCCTCCCCCTCTCCCCCCACCATTGTGGTAGTGGCCAATTCAGGCAGTGGCCTGTTTATCATCCCCCCACACCACCACCATTGCAGCAGTGCCCCCTGGTGGCCATGTGTGGCAGTGCCCTGCATGTATCCCCCCCAACCATTGCTGCAGTGAGCCCAGGGGCCCAGTTTGAGTAGTAGCCTGTGTGTACCTCACCTCTTGGGGCAGTAACGTGTGGGACCAGCTAAGACAGTGCACAGTCTGTGACGTCTGGGGGCCACGTAGGGCAGTGGCCTGTATGTACCATCTCCTCTGGAGCAGTGACCACTGGTGTCTTGGTGCTAAGATGCAGCCACCTCTGGGGTACATGGTGGGGCTGTTTACAGGACAATGGGGACAGGCCCCCGCTTCCAGGAAGTAGGGGAATGTCTGGTGTTCGGGGCAGAGTGTTCCACCTTCTATTGAACTGTGGTGCTCTGAGCACCTTTCCCCTGCATGAAGAAGACCCTGTGTGGCTCCAAAGCTGGTCCAGTAACAGGTATCACCTCACCTGCCTTGTTTCCCTGGTATTCTGGCAAGTGTCCAACTTCCCCTTCGCCGTTGGTCCTCAAACTTCTTCCAAGCAACCCCCCCCCCCCCCAGTCCCTTAAGATGCCAAACCTCCCCTGGAGCCCAACCCGGGGGGGGGGGAGCACCCCACCTGAAAACCCTACGGCACCATGGGAGTGGTAGTGTCCACTGCCTCCATCTCCCACCAGCCAGGACAGGCCCCACAGCTCCATGGGAGTGGTTGTGTCCACTGCCTCCATCTCCCACCAGCCAGGACAGGCCCCACAGCTCCATGGGAGTGGTTGTGTCCACTGCCTCCATCTCCCACCAGCCAGGACAGGCCCCACAGCTCCATGGGAGTGGTTGTGTCTCCTGCCTCCATTTCCTGACAGCCGCTGCCAGGCCCGGGCCCAGACTTCCCATTTCTGGTGCGCGTCCGGAAGCAGATGCTGCCATGAGGCGGTGCTGGGAAGGGTGGTGCTGGTGTCAGGAGAAAGCAGGAGGAGTAGGTGGGGTCTGTGCTCCTGCGGGGAGGTGCTGCCCTTGCTGTGAAAAGGCCCCGCCCTTAGGGGAGATGTCATCTCCCTGCCCTGCCACGCTCTGCACCAGCCCCTGCTTGTCACGGGAGCAGGGCTGGCTCCAGGCACCAGGGTAGCAAGCAGGTGCTTGGAGCGGCTAATTCAAAGGCGGCCCGTCCGGTATCGGGGCAGCACGGCTGGGTCTTTGGTTTGGCGGCAGGTCCCTCATTCCCTGTCTTAGTCTTTGAGCTGCTGCCGAATTGCTGCCAAAGAGGAAGGGAGGGAGGACTTGCCGCCGAACTGCCACAGAAGCAGCAGTGTGGTTGAGCTGCCGCCGAAGAGCCACAGCTTGTCCTTTTTCCCCCTCCTGCTTGGGGTGGCAGAAAAGCTGGAGCTGGCCCTGGACAGGAGGAGCAGGCTCCAGTCTGCGGAGCTGCAGCAGGGAACCCCGCAGCCCAACACCTGTCAGGCACCCCCGTTCTCCATGCCCCTAATCCCTGCTGCCCCCCCACCCATCAGTTAGAGAACAGGAGGCAACTTAACTTCTGCTCACTGTTCCCGGTGGGGCTCTAACAGAGCGCAAACCGGAGCCACTTAACTTCCATTCGCTGTTCCCTTTATAGACGCACAGTCAGAGCTCTCACAGGCTGGGCAGCAAGGAGCTGATGCCATTTGTCTCACCCCAGTGGATATTGCAGCCCTTAGTATAGAGGTTTGTTCTTTAAACATGGGGTCAGTCTCCTGTGGGGTTGGGCCACAGGAGAGCCCCGTGCCCCTTCCTGTGCTTCTAACCCTGCACTGTTCACCCTGCGTCCCCCCCCATGCCCCTAACCCTGTGCCCCCTCTGGCACCCCTAACCCCTGCCTCCTCCCGCACCCGTAATCCCCGCACTGTGCCCCCTTTTCCCCTAACCCCTGCACCCCCTCCTGTGCCCACTTGGGGAAACTGACCTGGATGCACAGAGTAGCTGGCATTGCTGCTCGCTCCCCCCGCCGCCCCTGAACACTGCTCCTCCGCACATCGCTAGGGGGCTGTGAGAGGGGGAGCAAGGAGCGACATCAGGGCTCCCTGCCTCCAGGTCACCTTCCCCACCTGGGCTGCTCCTCTGTCCTCCCCTTATGCAGCCCAGGTGGGGAAGGTGACCTGGAGGCAGGGAGCCCTGATGTCGCTCCTTGCTGCCCTCTCACAGCCCCCTAGGGGGGCACGGAGGAAAATTGGGGGAGCAGTATCCGCTCATCACCGCCATCTCCCCCTTCTCTTCCCCTCCCTCCCCTCATGTTCCTATGCCGGGAGGGAGCAGGGAGAAATCTGGGCACCACCCCAAGCAGCACTCCCCTGCCAGCCGGGAGCAGTTTCTGACTTTACACCTGCAGCACACACCTCTCTGCCACCGTACAGCACCGCCCTTGACCACGGTGCCCCTGGGCAATTCCCTGGTGGCACCCACCTCGAAGGCTGGCCCTGGCTATGGGCTTCAGAGGGAGTGACCAGACCAGGCGGCCATGGAGAGCTCCAGCCCCTGTTCTCCCCTCCTATCAATCAGAGGCCAGGGACATGCTTCCATGCTGATGACAGGTACTGCTCAATAATGATCCAAAGTACAAGGGTGGCTCCAGACCCCAGCACGCCAAGCGCGTGCTTGGGGCGGCATGCCGCGGGGGGCGCTCTGCTGGTCCCAGGAGGGCGGCAGGCGGCTCCGGTGGACCTCCCGCAGGCATGCCTGCAGAGGGTCTGCTGGTCCCATGGCTGGGGTGGAGCATCCGCAGGCACGTCTGTGGGAGGTCCACCAGAGCCGCGGGACAGGCGCCCGGCTGCGCGCCCCCCGTGGCGTGCCACCGTGCTTGGGGTGGCGAAATGGCTAGAGCCGCCCCTGCCAAAGTACATTCATATTCCTCATCTGAGTCAGATGCCACCAACCGAAGATTGATTTTCCTGTCTAGTGGTTCAGGTTCTGTACTGTTCGCATCAGAGTGTTGCTCTTTGAGGACTTCTGACAACATGTTTCACACCTCGTCCCTCTTAGATTTTGGAAGGCTCTTCAGATTCTTAAACCTTGGCTCGAGCGCTGTAGCTATCTCTAGAAATCTCCGTTGTACCTTCTTTGTGTTTTGTCAAATTTGCATTGAAAGTGTTCTTAAAGTGAACAACATGTGCTGGGGCATCACCCAAGACTGCCATAAAACGAAATATATGGCAGACTGTGGATAACACCATGGAGCAGGAGACATACAGTTCTTCATCAAGGTCTTCAGTCACAAATTAACGCATTATTTTTTAATGAGCGTTATCAGCATGGAAGCATGTCCTCTGGAATGGTGGTTGAAGTATGAAGGCATATGGATGTTAGCATATCTGGCATGTTAATACCTTGCAACGCTGGATACAAAAGTGCCATGAGCGAGCCTGTTCTCACTTTTAGGTGACGTATACAAGACACGGGCAGCATTATCTCCAGTAAATGTAAAGAAACTTGTTTGTCTCAGCAATTGGCTGAACAAGAAGTAGGACTGACTGGACTCTAAAGTTTTACATTGTTTTCTTTTGAGTGCACTTATGCAACGACAACAAAAATCTACATATGCAAGTTGCACTTTAATGGTAAAGAGATTGCACTACAGTACTTTATATTTTACAGTGTAAATATTTGTAATAAAACTATATATAGTGAGCACTGTACACTTCGTATTCTGTGTTGTAATTGAAATCAATATATTTGAAAATGTAGAAAAACAAAAAAAATTAAATTGGTATTCTATTGTTTAACGGTGCAATTAAAACAGATTAATCATGATTTTTTTTAAAGTTAATTGTGTAAGTTAACTGCGATTAACTGACAGCCCTAGATTTGAATGTTTCTGTCCCATGCAGGATGAGCTGGAATATCCGTGTGCAGGGAAAGAACCTGGGGGGAATTGTGCTGGGAAATTATTTCCTGTTCTGACATGTCCCCAGTTGCCCTTTTTGCCCTAACAGGCTGCAGCGCAACATCCATGTTTTGCTCCAGCTCATTTGGTCCTCCCAGGGGCCGGGGAAGGGAAATGGCTGCAGTGGAGCCAGTTGAGGGAGGGATCATCAGGGAGTTACTGGCGGGTTCCCTTGGCGGGGAGAAAGGGCCGTAAATACATAGAGGGTGGGAACTTCCAGGAAGGTTGGTCTGGGTGGGAGAGGGCAGGAAATCCCCAGGGTGGGGGACAGGGAGTGACAAACCTGCTGGGATTTGTTTACTGTGAGGCTCCAGCATTTCTCAAATGTGGCCACCAGGGGCTTTTATTGTGGCCACAGCCTCCTGGGCTGTAATTGAGGGAATCGGGGCAGCAAAGCAGCAGCTCTTCCCCTGGGCTGCCTGCAGGGCTGGTCCCTTCCCCTTCCCGAGTCATAAACACTGCAGGAGCCGGCAACCAGCGGAGTTCCCCTCCTCCCACGTGCGGTGGGGCTCAGGCTTCTGCTCTGGGATGGTGGGCGACAGGCTCAGTCAAGATACATGGAACGTAGGCTGGGTGGGGAGAAGTCTGTGTAACTCATCCAGTTATTGATACACATGTGACCTCAAATATTACCAATCTGTGTCCCCCCCACCCCCCACCAACCATCTCCCAAACAGACCCTCAGTCCGGAAAGCATTCATCCCTCATATTGTTAAAAAGATTCAAAGGAAACAGAAGAATCTCAGCTTTTAAAACAATCCTCTAGCAAGACAAAGAAACTCACATCTGTAGACTCAGAAAACAGTCCCAAGAAATTTTAACAATATGTTGTTATGAAGAAACCAAAGTGATAAAGAAACCTGATTTTTCAACTACTTTAAAAGAATCTTCTCAAATCAGCATCTTTAAAGTGAAACTTTTTCTGCTTTTTAACCAGACAATTCTCCCCAGGAGGAGAAGCACTGGTCCTGGAGACACTGCAATACCAGATCAATGCACGGGTGGACAGAGCAAGCTCCTATTCCATCCCCTTGTTTCAAAATCAATTTAATACACAGTCCTCAAATCAAGGACCTATCAGATATTAAACTGATAAGAACAGACACTACACTTTTGATCTGAGCTCCAAGGAGCAGAGAAGCGATGCTGAGAGTCTCGGATGCTAGGCAGCCGCTCTTCCCCCACTGCTTTCTACTTCAGCACGAGGAGCTCCCAGACACGCACCAAACACCATTCACGACACTTCATAACTAGGTAACTCGAAGTGATGATCACTTCCCCGAAATGACTCCACTGGAAGAATTCAAAGCAAGAGCCCTTAACACACAATTCTGTTCAAAGACAGAGAAGTCTTTCACTCTCCTTCCTCTTGCTGGTTTCCCTATATGCTCCTAATTTGAATAAACCCACCCACTGACCTGTGACTAACAATCTCTCACTGTTAACTCTTACAGCAAAACAGGCCACAGAAAGCCTATGCAAGCGCTATACCGCAGCCCCACTGCTCTTCTCTGCTCCTTCTCAAACGTACAGTCATCAGGCACACATAAGTGTTTTGCTCCATACCAGTCCAGTTCCTTGTCTAACCACTGCACACACATGGTATAACCCTACCCTGAGCTGATTCCCGACTTTTGCGCTCAATCCAGGAAAACGAGAATTGAGAGAGCAGCTGTGCAGGGAAGTCTTCCTCAACTTGCACTCCACTCCCCAAGGGCCTTTCGGGCTCTTCTGTGCACTTCAGGTTCCATTTGATTGCCAAGGTTTATGGTCTTATTAATTAGCCATCTCCTAATGCAAGGATGCTACATGTCAGACTAAAGATCGATTTTCCAAAAGAGCTGAGAAACAGAACTAAAGCTGAGCCTGAGGTGTTACATTTCCATGAACATCCAGAATCTGACTGTGCCCTGGCAAGTTCAATGCTTCCGAAAGAAATCAGAAAATAAGGAGCCCGTCAGGGCCCCCTGCTAGCACCCAGATCTAGTCAATCTGCTGGGAAATAAGGAAAAAGCGATGAATAAAGAAGTCAGCAAATAACAAGGAAATGAAGAGGTTTCTCTCCAATTTACCATCTTCTCAGCTACCAATCAAAGTTAAAGACCTAAAGTTGACCTATCGGCATAAGTACAGATGGTTGGATGGAAATTAAAAGGAGCTGCTGTGGCAAGTGTTAGGAGCCTGCAAGCAGCATGCAGATCGTTTAAAAACGCTGCAATTAGAGGCTGTGACAAAGTTCCTCCTCTACCTTGGTGGGTCCTGCTTATTGGCAGATTTGCTCACCTCAGTGATCTTCCCCTCTGGTGGAACCCACAGTCTGGGTCAACTCCTCCTGTGTCTGATCAGGAGTTGGGAGGTTTGGGGGGAACCCGGGCCTGCCCTCTACTCCGGGTTCCAGCCCAGGGCCCTGTGGATTGCAGCTGTCTATAGTGCCTCCTGTACCAGCTGCATGACAGCTACACCTCCCTGGGCTACTTCCCCATGGCCTCCTCCAAACACCTTCTTTATCCTCACCACAGGACCTTCCTCCTGGTGTCTGATAATACTTGTACTCCTCAGTCCTCCAGCAGCTACACCCTCTCCCTCTCCCTCTCCCTCTCCCTCTCCCTCTCCCTCTCCCTCTCCCTCTCCGCTCCTTGCACCGCTTGCTCCCAGCTCCTCACACTCACACCACAAACTGGAATGAGCTCCTTTTTATCCTGATTAGCTCTGCCTTGATTGGCTGCAGGTGTTGTAATCAGCCTGTCAGGGGTGCTGAAAGCCTGTGAACTGTACCCAGGTGTGTTCACAAGCAATGTGAAAACGTGCAATTCCCGCTCACACTGCACAGGGCAGCACAGCTCTGGGGTTCTCTGGAATCGCACAATAATGCTGGCTTTGTTCCCAAAGCACCTGGAGCTTTTCACAGTGAGACATGGGGGTGCTGCAGCCCCCACCGCAGCCCTTGGTCCCGCACCTCGGCTTCTCTGCAGGGAACTTGTTATGCCACAAGGGGCTGCAGGGAGACTATGCAGGAGACCCAGGCCCACACCCCGAGCACTGCAGCTCCAGCGCTGTGTTCAGGATTCATTTCTGCTCTCTGATAAACTGCTCCAGGCTCCTCTGTCCAACTAATATTCGTCCAGGCTCCCCGGCGCTGTTAGTATCTGTCCAGAGCTCTCGCCAGCCCTGACCCAGGAGAGCTGGGCGCTCGCCCTGCTCTAGGAGAGCCAGGCAGACCCTGAGCGGGGCGGCAAAGGGCACTAGACGGTGACCCTAGGCCAGTGGTGCCAGAACAATCTGTATAGTGTGGGGGGGGGGGGCTGAGCCACCCAACCAACTGTAACCCCTGGGTGTGATGGAAACCACGTCAAGCCAGGGGCTGCTGCAGCCCCCCCAGTTCCAGCCCCGCTGCCCAGGCAGCTCCCCCAGCCTGACACACACACCCAGCCCCGGCCCCCAGCCCCCCCCCGGGCTCCTCAGCCCAGAGGGGCCCCCGGCTGAGTGGGAATCAGAACCCCCCGAAATTACCCTGGGACCAGCATGATCTGCCTCCGCCCTGCCCTGCTCCGCATGTATTCGGAGTGAGTCAGTTTCCCTGTCCCAACATGTGTCCTGTCCTGTGTCTCTTCTCCTCCCCAGCTCCTTCCAAACCAGCCCATTTCCCTGCACCCTGGACTGGGTCTCTGCCAACCCCCCTTCTCCCCTCCTGCCCCCAATATCTCCCTGCCCCTACAGGTCTATAGGGCTGGATCCCTCCCTCCCCCCTTCTCCCCTCATTTCCTGCCTCTGGGGGGGTCTATGGAGATGGGCCTTTCCTCTGTCATCCCCTCTCCTACCCCCCCATATCCCGCTGCCTCTAGGGGTCTATGGGGCTGGGTCTCTCCTCCCTCCATCCCCTCCCCTGCCCCCAATATCCCTCTGGGGCTCTGTGGGGCTGGGGCTGGGGCTCTCTCCCTGCCTCTGTGCTCCCCCCTGCACACGATGTCCTGGGAATGACTCAGTTTCCCTGGACCAACATTTCACACACCCCACCCCCACATGTCTCCCTCCACCCCACCCCATTTCTCCTGCACCCCAGGCTGGGTCTCTGCCAATCCCCCTTCTCCCCTCCTGACCCCAAGATCTCCCTGCCCGTATGGGTCTACGGGGGTGGGTCTCTCCCTCCCCCTTCTCCCCCATCCCCTCATCCCTTCCCCAATAGCTCCCTGCCCCAGTCTGTCTACGGGGCTGGGTCTCTCCTGAAGCCCCGCCCCAGCGCGGGGCTCACAGACAGTCCCCGCCCGGCGGCTGTGACGTGCGCTGACGGGCTCACTCTCTGCAGGCGACTCATTCACTGGAAACCAAAACGACAGAAGGTGTCACGTGTCCATGGGCGGGGCTATGCAGATGAGCAGTGTCTGGCGGCAGGACGGAGAGCAGCGAGAGGAACCGAAGGAGCCCGGCGGAGAGAATTCTCTGCGTGTGGACAGAATCCGGTGTGGGGAGCTCGTGCTGTCAGTGCCTGCACCGGAGTCACTTCGGGGCAGTGATTGCTACTGAGCTGCATAGTGACCAAAGGCGTGTGAATGGGGTGTGATGCCTGGCGGGGAGCAGCTCATGGTGAAAAGAAAGCAGCAGATCCTGTCCTAGCAGGGGGATGTGGGGGTGTGGGGTTTTTTTGCAAGCATGAGTGGGATTGTTGTGGGTGCAACTAGACCCGCCCCCCCCTTCTCTGGTGGGGCGGGGCTTCTACTGTCTGCCTGGGGGAGGGGAGGTCAATGATGTCACAGCCCATGGTAGAGGGGAGGTTGAATCATGTTTCTGAAGTGGGAGAGCAAATCCCCCCGGCTCCCACTCACTCTCCACTAGGGGGCTGGGCTGGAATCTCTAGGGAGGGGAGCACAGGTAAAAACAGTCTCCCCTATGGAACCCAGAAGTCCTGGCTCCCAGTCCCCCTGCTCTAGACCCCCTCCACTCCCTGGGCCAGGGATAGAACCCAGGTGTCCTGGTGCCCAGCCCCCTCCTGTTCTGACCACTCGACCCCACTCCCCTTCCAAGGTGGTGCAGGGGTCACTGGGTCTGTGTCTCAGCTCTGCTAAGGGCCATGACTGATTTTCCCAAAGTGTTTCCTTCTGAATCCAGCACATCTGCCCCCCCCCGCCCGGTCGCTGCCCACCGCCGTGTGGGGGCACCAGCACTGTGCCGGGTCGTGATGGGAAATTGGCCAAGCTGGCCCAGGAGAGACGTGTGTGTCCCTGCTGCCCCCTGCTGGCGGGGCTGAGCCCTGCTCTGTGTGTCTGTGTGTGGTGGCTTTGCAGAATTTTGTATCCTGCAGCAAGTGACACACACACATATTGACGCACAAAGGCACTCACACAATCCCAAGAACACTCACACACAACATACCCAGAGGGGCATGCTAGCCCAACCCCCAAAGAGAGAAACAATCACATCTCCAGCCATACTCACAATCACACAGACACACACACACCAGAATATTCACAATTGTGCTCAGAGACACAACCGCACACAGTTGACTCCCACTACTCCCAACACAAGGACCTCCTGCCCCCCACAGCGTGTGCCGAGGCCTGTGGAACTCACTGCCACTGGACAGCTACCAATGAGAATGGACCTTTCCAGGAGACCAATAGACATGGCCGTGGCGACAGAGGGCGCTGGGCTCCCAGGATCTGACCCAGGCTGAGACTGGTTCTGACCTAGAGGGGTCTATCCAGCAGGGGGCAGCGTGACCCACACACAGACTCACCAGAAGCGTCTTTCTTAGCGGGTCTCCCAGGCCATCCCCCACCCTGCCCCAGGGTTGGGTAACAAAGGGGCAGTACGGGACTCTGGGCTGTGTCACAACCCGGCCCCAGCCCCTCGCTCCCACACGCTGCTGAGTTGGGTAACTGCCGAGGGATTGCACAAGAGAGAGTCAGAGCCAGGGAGAGAACCCAGGAGTCCTGGCTCTCCCCCCGACACCTCTAACCACTGGACCCCACTCCCCTCCCAGGGCTGGAGATAGAACCCAGGAATTCTGACCACCAAACCCACCCCACCCCGCTCTAACCACCAGACCCCACACGCCCCTTTTAGATTTTAGTCCCGCTGCCTTTTCTATCCACCCACCCCACCTGTCCATCCCTTTGCTGCAGGTTTCTGGGGTGTCACCCCTGCTCTGCACTCCCCCAGTGCAGCCCAAGGCTTTTCCTCCTCCCAACCACACATCCTCTCCCCCTCGTGCTGGATTGTCTGCTTGGCCCCCTGTCCCCTCTCGGGGTGCGCTGTGCAGCATGGCTGGGGATTGTGCAATGGCCCAGCACCAGGCAACACAGAATGGACACCACATGCCCTGCCCCACCTCATGTGAGCTGCTCTCCAGGTGCATCGGAGCCCAGCACCCCGCACCTGGGCCCTCCTGCCCCACAGGGGGTGAGCTGCAGCCCCACCACACTCCGCAGAGGGGAGAAGGGTCAGGCCAGCCAGCCCTTGTAACATGGGGAAATCACCATCAGGGTCGACGGTATGGGGGCTGTGACATACAGAGAAACAGTTGTTGCGCTGAAAGAGGGCAGCAGAGCATACACACACACACACACACACACACACACACACACAGGATGCTCTGGGGCGGAAGGACCCCAGCCGCCGGCAAAGACCGGGAGCGGAAGAAGCTCCTGCGCCCGGCCCCGCAAGAGTTTTGCAGGCCCCCCAGAGCGAGTGAAGGACCCTGCTCCAGGGGCCCCGAAAAACTCTGGTGGGGGCCTCTGTGGGGCTCGGTGCCTGGGGCAAATTGCCCCTCTTGCCCCCCCTCTGGGCGGCCCTGCTTGCCCGTGCACTCAGCCTCACTTGGCAGGTAACAAAGGGATCAGTGGCCGTCCAGTTTCTGGAGAGTGGCTGACAACACCCGACCTTCTGCCCTGAGGAGAAGCTGAGGTGAGACAAGGCAGGGGAGGTCATTCTTGTATGGGACCAACTTCCAGTGGGGGGAGGGGGAGAGCGAGAGAGAGAAGCGACACGCAAGCTGCGCTCTTTCCCCAGCAGCAGGTGCGCCACGTGGTCTCTCTGCTGGCCTGGCTTCCCGGGACGGGACCCGGCTACCACTAGAGGGCAGGCAAGAGCGGCGGCCCGGGTGGGCAGGGGGCGGGGCCCGAGCGGAGGGGCGGAGCCGCGTGAGCGGGTATGCAGATCTGTGTGCGAGCAGAGCATTGTGGGAGCGGAAGCAGGCTGCCAGGCAGGGCCCGACTTTAGCACCGGGAGCTCGGCGTGGGGAAGGGACGGTCTCCGGGGGCTGCGTTGGGGCAGCTGTCGGCAGTGGGGGCCGGTGTGGGCAAGGCCGGCGGTCTGCCCCGTGTGTGATAGGTGCGGGGCGAGCGAGGGCAGGCGGAGGCCGGGCAGCAGGAGCTCATACTTACCTAGCAGGGGAGATACCATGATCATGAAGGTGGTTTTCCCAGGGTGAGGCTCATCCATTGCACTGCGGGTGTGCTGACCCCTGTGATTTCCCCAAATGTGGGAAACTCAACTGCATAATTTGTGGTAGTGGGGAACTGCGTTCGCGCTCTCCCCTGGTGATTGGTTGGAACAACAGACAACTAAAAGTGGGCTGCTTAGGCTTACTGCACTGCAAAGCAGATTCTCAGAAAAGCAGTTGTTATTCTGGGCCTTTGGGAGTGCTCTTTTCTGCCGGTCCTGTACCTTTGGGCATCTTTGTCACATGTTCTTCCTTGTAAGCAAAGCTCAGCTCTGAAACTTTACTTGGGTCATATAAGGCTCTCTGTGTTCTTGGCTTTCCCTGGTCTTTTGCAGCTGATCTGCTCTCTAGTCTGCTTTTGGGGGGCTTGGACCGGTGCCTTCTTTGGCTCTAAGTGGAGCTGCCTGTCTGCTCTGCTTCTTTCCCTGCTTGTAGCTTCTTGCCCGGCCCTTCTTCTCGGGCTCTTCCTCCTTTGACGGGAGGACGGCCTGTCGAAAACGCCTGTCCCACCTGGTCTCCTCGTCCAACAGGCAGCCTCGCCCCCTGCCCTGGGGCCGCTTTGGCTTTCGCTGTCTGTTCCTGTTTCTTGGTGGCCACCCTGTCTGTGCTACGGAGACTAGGCTGTCACAACCCCATGCTGGAGGAGGGCTTTCCATCGCTTGAGGCCCACCCGCCTCCCGAATGCCCTTAGCTACGCTGCGGGTTAGGGCGGCGTGGCGCGTCGCCCAGGAGCGGGTTTTCCTTTGCACACCTCTGACGAACGGAGCTGTTTTGACTTAACTGTTCAGCACGCACCTACCCTCGGGCCTGGTCTGCACGGGGAACGTAAATCGGCGCGGCTACATCAGTCCGCGCCTTGGTCGGAAGAATTCTTCCGTCGACCTAGCTCCCGCCTTTCGGGAGGTGGATGGCGGCACCAACGAGGAAAACCCTCTCCGGGACCCTTCTCCGGGAACAGGACCCTTCCGTTTGGGGAGATTATGCTGCTTTAAAAAAGAGAAATTGTTTAACTGCCTTTCTCTGAGGCAAGGTTGACTTTGTATTGCTTCCCTCGTGGCTCCTTATAGCAGTTGTGTTCTGAAATCTTTAGGGTTTGACTTAATTTATGATGAAATCTTGCTGTAACTTTATTCTAATTTTCAATGAGTAACTAGACCTGAGCTGTTTGGCGTGTTAGTGGAGGATTGTTTAAAACCTGGGATTCCACTTTCGGCTGCCTTTCCATTCCATTTCCTCTGAAAGCCCACCGAAAGCCTCCACTTCCTACATAACTCTCTCAAACCTGCAGTCATCAGGCATACAGAAGATGCTTACAGTTTCACTCCATACGAGTCCAGTTCCTTGCTGTTTCCTGTCTAACCACTGCACACATATGGTATCCCCTCCTACCGGAGCTGCTTCCTGGCTTTTGCGCTCAGGACAGGAAAACGAGAATGGAGAGGTAAGCTGTGCAGGGAACTCTTCCTCAGCTCGCACTGCACCCCCCAAGGGCCTTTCGAGGTCTTCTACGGACTTCAGGTTTTATTTGATTTCCAAGGTTTATGGGCTCATTAATTAGCCATCTCTCCTAATGCAGGGATCCTACGGGTCAGACCAAAGATCGATGGCCCAAAAGAGCTAAGAAACAGAAATAAAGGTGAGCGCTAGGCGTTACATTCAGATGAGCATCCAGAATCTGACTGTGCTCTGGCAAGTTCAACACTGCCGAAAAGAAGGAGCTCGTCAGGTCCCTCTGCTAACACCCAAATCTGGTGGCTAGTCGGTCTGCTGGGAAATAAGGAAAAGGAAATGAATTAAAGGAGTCAGGCAATAACAAGGAAATGAAGAGGTTTGTCGAACGGGTTCTGTCTGATTTATCGTCTTCCCAGCTACCCATCCAAGTTAAAGCCCTAGCCCAGTATCCTGTCTGCTGACAGCGGCCAATGCCAGGTGCCCCAGAGGGAATGAACAGAACAGGGAATCATCAAGTGCTCCATCCCCTGTCGCCCATGCCCCGCTTCTGGCAGACAGGGATACCTAGCTAGGGATACCGCTGGCAAAGCGCCATAGATGGACCTATCCTCCATGAATTTATCTAGTGCTTTTTTGAACCCTGTTATAGTCTTGGCCTTCACGACATCCTCTGGCAAAGGGTTCCACAGGTTGACAGTGTGATGCGTGAAGAAAGACTTCCTTTTGTTTGTTTTAAAGCTGCTGCCTATTAATTTTATTTGGTGACCCGTAGTTCGTGTGTTATGAGAAGGAGTAAATAACTCTTCCTTATTTACTTGCTCCACGCAGTTCATAGTTTTATAGACCTCCCTCGTATCCCCCTTTAGTCGTCTCTTTTCCAAGATGAAAAGTCCCAATCTTATGAATCTCTTCTTAGATGAAAGCTGGTCCATAACCCCTCATCATCTTTGTTGTCCGTTTCTGAATCTTTCCCATTCCCATATATCTTTTTTGAGATTGGGGCGACCGCATCAGCACGCAGTATTCACGATGTGGGCGTACCATGGATTGATATTGAGGCGATATGATAGTTTCTGTCTTATTACCTGTCCCTTTCTTAATGATTCCCAATGCTCCGCGGCACATTGAGTGGATGTTTTCAGAGAACTATCCACAACGACTTCCAGATCTCTTTCTCGCGTGGTAACAGCTAATTTAGACCCCATCGTTTTATAGGGATAGTTGGGATTATGTTTGCCAATGTGCATTACTTTGCACTTATGAGCACCGACGTTCATCTGCCATTCGGTTGTCCCGTCACCCAGTTTTGTGAGATCTCTTTGTGGCTCTTGGCAGTCTGCCTGGGACTTAACTCTCTTGAGCAATTTTGTATCATCTGCAAATTTTGCCACCTCACTGTTTAGCCCTTTCCCCAGATCATTTATGAATAAGTTGAACAGTACTGCTCCCAGTACAGACACCTGGGGATAAGAGAGGGCAGATCCTCTTCTGACACTGGCAGACCAGGTGCCAGCTCATGCCAAGGCTCCTAGGCCTTACTGAAAAGTGACAAACGCATGGCTGGAAACTAGTCTTGCTCACCTGTTTGTTAGTGTTGTTAAAACAGGCATTAGCTTTATAAAAACGTGTTTAGAGTTTATGACAAGCTCGTGAGTTGCTGCATGCATTATTCTCACCTATAATAGCCGTAGCCCATGTTGTAAGGTGATATATAAGCATTGGCACTAAAGCTGTAAACCCCCTTGCCGCCACGCCACCAGTCAGGAGAGAAGTATTACCAAGTGTGAAATGGTAGTTTACCAGAAGAGGCGTCATCTCCTTTCCAACAAGAGAAGGCCCTGACTGAGACATCAGACAAGCCACTATGGATCATCCGTGGACAAAAGACTTGGTTGATTGCTCCTCCTCACACACCTACGAGGAGGCAGAGCCCTGCACAAACACTTGCCCCCATCAGCTTGAGCTCTGGGGGAATGGAATAAAAATCCCTGTCAGGAAGAAACTGTTGTTCCCCCCTCCCCACGATGCTGCTTGGACTTCAGGGAGACGGCACACCTTCTAAGCAGCAACAAGGGATCCCGGCTATTTGGCTAGGGTTAGCCCTAAAGGACATACAGAGCTTGCGTGTTACAGCAGCTTCTACTACCCCTGGGTGGCAAGATAGAGTCAGGGTGCCCAAGGGGTCTGTCTGTGACTCCATGTTAAGGCTGTTCTAGTGCCTGAGGAGTTCACACTTGATACTTGGTGGGTGAAATCAAAGTGTGGAACACACAACCGTGAGGAGCCCCGCTGCCTGCCAGCCCCAGGCGCCGGGGGCTGCTGCTCTCTGGGGCTCTGGCCACACTAGAAAGGTAAGTTTCTAGCTTGCCTGGTTCAGAAAACCAGAAGGGAAAGAAAGAGAACCCACATTACATTTTTTTAAAAAAGAATCCTCCTGATTTGTAAGCCACTGTCATGATTTGGGGGATTTTCCAATAGCGAGGATGGCAACAATGAGAAGCTAAGGGTTATTATGTAGCATTTAGATTACAGTAGGCTTGGGGGGGGGAATCAGGATTGGGGCCCCTGTGTGCCGGGTGCAGCACGACACCTAGTGCCTTGTCTTGATCTTACGAACCAAGATACATAGAATGTAGGCTGGGTGGGGAGAAGTCTAGTTACCTCATGCTGTGGTGGATATACAAGTGCCCTCAAATATTACCAACTGCCCCACCCCACCCCCCAAACATACAAAAAAAAAAAAACAACCAATCCCATCTCCCAACAGACCCAGAATCTGGAAAGCATTTGTCCCTCATACTGTTGAAAAGACTCACAGCAGAAAGAAGGAGTCCAGCTTCTTAAATAACTCTCTAGCAAGAAAAAGAAGAACCTCTCACATCTATAGACTCACAAAACACTTCCAAGAAACTGTAAAGAAAGAAAAACACCCTGATTTTTCTGCTACTTCAAAAAACATTTGCTTTAAAGAAAGTATCACACTTCAACTCTTTTCTGCTTTTCTAACCAGAAGGTTCTCCTCTAAAGGAGATACACCATTCCTGGAAGCACTGCAATACCAGGTCAATGCATAGGGCAGACAAAACAAGCTTCTGTTCTAACCCCCCCCCCGCTTCAAAAATCAAGTTAATATACAGTCCTCACATCAAGGATGTATCAGAGATTAAACTGATAAGAACAGACACGACACTTTGATCTGAGCTCCAAGGAGCCGAGAAGCAATACTCACACTCTGCTACGCACGCACACCCCTGCGCCCACCCATTTCGACCTCACCAGGACGAGCTCCCAGAACCGCAACAAACACCACAACTCGGGAACTCTACCTGAGAATCACTTCCCCAAAATGACTCCAGTGGAAGACTTCAAAGCAAGAACCCTTAACACACAATTCTGTTCAAAGACAGACAAGTCTTGCAGATGCCTTCCTCTCCCTGGTTTCCCCTCTATACTCCTATTTCCATAAAGCCACCCACTGACCTGGACTACCAATCTCTCACGGTTAACTCTTACAGCAAAACAGGGCAAAGAAAGCCTATGCAAGCGCTATTCCGCAGCCCCGAGGCTCTTTTCTGCTCCTTCCCACAGAACTAGCTCAAACAGACAGTCAATTGCATCAAAGCAATTCCTCGCCATTTGGGGCATTGGTGCCCCTTAGTCGCTCTGAGGTGATCGGCTGGTTCCTTCTGGCCTGAAACGCCAGAAATCTGACTCAAAGGGCCACAACCTTCCTCTTCTTCTGCTCCTATGAACCAGCCCTCATCTGGGCAAAACGTTTACCGTTTCCTAAGTTAAAACACTGGTGTTTTCCCAACAGGAAAGGGATGGACAATTTCTCTTCTGTGGGAAGACGAGGGAAACCATGCAATCACCTTCTGGAAGGTATATTAAGGAGGGCGGCGGAAGAGCCCTCACGGACTAGACTAAGAAAGCAGCTCTTGAACTGACCTTCCAACAATGACAAACTAAAATCTGCAAGAGCAGCCTTTCAACTCAGGGGCCCAATAATAAGCTGTTACCAATAACTAACCGAAGAGTTACAAATGACTCCAAACCAGACACTTTTAGGACAAACCAAACGTTAACACAAACTACAACACATTTCTTTGCTGGTCTTCCACCATGATACTCTCCTCCACCGTTCCTCCCAAAAACATACAAAACCAAAGAGCCAGTAGAATGCACATCACAAAACAGTCCCCTGCTAGCTAGGAAACAATCTCACTAACATGAGAATCTTAAAGAAAAAAAACCATTTTCAGAGCTCTGAGCTTTTTTCATATACTACAGAAAAGCTTCAGCCAGTGACACCAATTCAGGTAGCCCCCTTCTGTTTTTCTCACAGCAGGCAACAGCCTTGCCAAAGCAAAGCCTTAAAAAATTGGGTACAAACTCATATACATTCCTCTCCACGGAAAAATGCAAAGGGAAATAGGCTGGCCAGGGGCATGAGGACAATGGCCCAGACAAACGGGGAGGGACTTGGTCCAGGGGTGGAGGAAGACAGAAAAAGGGACAGGCATGGGATTGGCTTCCTGTCTTTTTTCCTTTGCTCAGCATTTTACCTGTGACTGTAATGGGGAGACTTGAGAAATACCTGTGATGCTGGCGAGGTAGGTGGCTGCCCCGAGAGCACAGAGCTGAGCATTTTCCACTGGGTTGCTGTCTACACCCTCAGCGCCTGGCCATGATCGTATAGTGGTTAATACTCTGCGCTCTGGCTGCAGCATTCATCATTCATTCATTCATGCCCGTCACCCCAACCGGGGTATGGGCCGCCAACAACAGATCTCCATAGTCTTCTATCCTGGGCCATTGGCTCTAGCTGGTTCCAGGTATAGCCCATTTTTTTGCTATCAACCTGAAGGTCGCGTCGCCAGGTATTTCTTGGGCGGCCTCTTTTCCGCTTGCCTTGGGGGTTCCACTGCAGTGCCTGTCTGGTGATGTTGGTTGGCTGCTTGCGTAGTGTATGTCCTATCCAGCCCCACCTTCTCCTTCTAATTTCTTCCTCTGCTGGGAGTTGATGGGTCCTCTCCAAGAGGTGGATGTTACTGACGGTGTCTGGCCAGCGGATCTGGAGAATCCTTCTGAGGCTTAATCCTCTTCATTTTAGTTCTGAAGGATGCTGTGATGATCCTGGGACCATGTGCCTCCCAACCAATCAGTGCTCTCTGCGTCCATCTTGTCTCGCTAATGCCTAGTAGGGTCAGGTTGTTGCTCCTCATCTCTGCTGCAACCTGCGCCGTCTTTCCTGACTCGTACATGGTCCTCACGTTCCATGTGCCGATGGTAATCCTCCTGGCTGCAAGAAGGGTGATCGGCTTAGTGGCTTCCTCGCGGCTTTCACCACCCAGCGTCATGCATCTTCGAGTTGAAGACCCTTCTTTTTCCAGGCTAAAAGTCTCTGTTAACTCTATTGTTGGCGTTTCTGTAGCAAGCTGATTTTTACAGGGTGGAGTTGCTGGCCCCACGCCCAACCCTCCTCCTTTACCCTGACTTGGGACAGGCAGATGGCCCCAAAGGACCTCTCTGGTGGAGTTTGGCTGCAGCAGCCTCGGTTCAAATCTGGGTCATGGCATTGCTTTTTGGTGGGGAGGGGCTATCCTGCAGCACGCCTCGTGGCTCAGTCTGATGGCGTCCATTTGCAAAGAGAGCCATCAGCCGGTCCTTAGTTTCTGCTTGGTAAAGGCAAGTCAGTGGGGTCCATCGTTCAGAAAAAGAGTACCAGCACTTCTTGATGGGCGCAAGGGTCCAAAAGCAGCGCATTCCCTCTTGGAAAGGGCTGTGTTTCGAATGTCCGTCCAGTGCGCGTTGAAGGGAAGGATCTGTGTGCCTGGGAAGCTGCGTCCCTCCAGAGGCGCTTGAGAAGCCAAAGGGGCCATGGGTGAGTTTGTGATGAGGTGAGTGTGAAGTGTGGAAGGGGGAGGGTGGCAAGAGGAGGTTTTGAGAGGAAAAAAGGTGCTGCTGAGCTGGTAGGTGAGGGCAAGGTCCCAGGCTGGTGTTGTGTGAGGAGCTGTGTACGCCCGGAAAGGCGTCCTGCTGGGCAAGGGCAGGTGAGGAGGGCCAGGGCTTTTCCTAGGGCTGTTGCTGCAGCCAAAGCCTTTGGGAAGCAGAAGAGGGACATCTCACTTTCAACACCTACATCACATCTGGTTTTCAGACGCCATCACCCTCATCTAAAATTTCAGGTTTCCTACAACCCTGTGCCTTCTGAGGTGTTCTAATCTCCCCCCTCACTTATTAGATGGACACTAGGACAGAGGCAGAATAGAGACACTTAGCTTAATGAGAACCTCAAACTCCCGCACGGTGGGCCACAGAGTCAAGCAACCAGCACTCACAATCGGTACCGGCCTTGTTTGGGTTTTTTTCCCAAACTAGCTCAGCACTCAGGGTGTTGAGCCCTTCTGGAAATCTTGCAAAAGAGTTTGGAGCCTGAATGGGTGTTGAGTTCTTAAGAAAACCTTGTTTTTGTTTTGTTTGGTGAACCTGGATGTTTATTGCTGTTTTCGTTCAGCTCCACTAGGCTCTTTCAGCTGGTCCGTTCCCCATTACAGAGGGTCCAAGCAGAGCGAGTGAAGGAACCCTGTGCTCAGCATCACAACCTGAGCCCGAGGAAAAGCCCTGAAACACGCTCAAATGACGCTTTAGGTTCATCCATCAGAATAACAAGAGCAAGACAAAGACATCTCAAGAGGAAGAGTCCTCGGCTTTCATTTACCCCATCGCAACCCTCTTCACTTCTTCTTCTGCCTACCTAGAGGCTCGTCCAGGAAAATCACTCAACTGATTATAATTTGGGCAGAGAAACCCAGGGAGGGCTTGTGCTCCCCCTCCATGTGAGTGGATAGCACTCTGACTTCGTCTACGGGGTCTCTCAGCTTTGGCTTCCCCAGTTTGTCAACTCAGTGCAGGCAGGAAGCAGGCTCTCCTCGGCTTTGCAAGCCACTTTCTGTCCAAATTGGGAAACCGGTCCAGTCTCCATTCCCCTGTGAGAACAAGAGCAGAGAGTTCACCAGCTGAACCCAATCCGAGGCATTGAAAAAAATGGAATTATGCTTCCCATTCCTCCGTCAGGATCACCAGGGAAACACACCAAAATCCCAAGAGGAACAACTCGTCTCTGTTTTATTTACCCCCAACGCAATCCTCTCCGCTTCTTCTGCCTCCCTCGAGGCTCTTCCAGGGACAAAACTCATTGAGCTGATAGGATTTGGGGGATGGAAACGGAGAGAGGGGCTTTGACACCTCCTGAGAGGATGTGGACGCGATAGAACAGCTCTCTCGGTTTTAGAAGCCTCCTAGCCTGGCTCTTTTGTTGTCAATTCTGTGCCATCAGGAAGCAGCGAAAGCAGGGTAGGGAGGGCACCCGGTGACGTTGCACTCCATACGTTTTATGAAAAGATGCTTATAAGTGTGAGTATGATGTAAGTGGAATATGCTTGATGCAAAAGGTCTCTTGTAAGGTATCATAACAAAGGTTCTAACCTACTGAATATATGCCTCCTATTTGTATGCATGTCTCATTCTTGTCTCTGAAGCTGGAAATATGAAGTCTAACTCTGAGGTCCTATTGTAATTGTGCAAAGCGTGGGCCACTAATGGCGGTTTAAAACCTTGACGGCTCCCATTGACAATTGGTTGTAAATGGTTTATTGACCTGCAAACCTTCCTGTGTACGTGTGGGCCAACCCAGGAAGAATGGAAAGTAGGGGTCTTACAGAGACCACGATAGTGGAATCCATCTTAAATCTGGTATTTTTCCGTTTAGAAGGAAGGGTGAGGACCCGGAGAGACAAAAGATTCCTGCCTTATGCCAAAGCTATAAAAGGGGGTGAAGCAGGACAAAGGGGCTGCCAGTCATGAGAAAACCCCTGCCAGTCATGAGAAAACCTAAGATGTCTGCTGGAAGTAACAAAGACCGAAGCAGGGGAAAGTTGGGCCCAGACTAGGCAGGAGTCTAGTCTGTGAAAGAAGCTGATTGGAACACCTCTGAGGGTGAGCTATTCCCTGGAATCAGTTTCTTAATGTATTAGGCTTAGGCTTGCGTGTTTTGTTTTAGTTTGCTTGGTGACTTCCTTTGTTCTGTCTGTTATTACTTGAAATCACTTAACTCCTACTTTTTAGCCTTAATAAAAATGACTTTTGTTTATTAATAAACCCAGAGGAAGTGATTAATCCTGGGGAGCAAACAGCTGTGCATCTCTCTATCAGTGATCTAGAGGGTGAAGAATTTAGGAATTTACCCTGTATCAGCTTTATAGAGAGTACAAAGGGATTTATTTGGGGTTTTAGATCCCACTGGGAGCTGGGTGCTGGAGACAGGTGCTGAGCTGTTTTGAGTTAAAGTCTGCAGCTTTGGGGTGTGGCCCAGAGCCTGGGTCTGTGTTGCAGCAGGCTAGGGTGTCTGGCTCAACAAGGCAGGGTTCTGGAGTCCCAAGCTGGCAGGGAAAACGGGCTCGGAAGTCATTTCAGTCCCAAGGGGATCTCTGTGACCGAACCCATCACAGTGACGTAGTCGAGCAGGATATGTGCACAGATGATTGCTTTGAGACACTGGTAGTGATTTTTAAGCGTGTTGCGGAGGACAGACAAAGTGCTTATTCGTGAAAGGGAAGATGACAACTTTGGTTGCCAAATTGGCTGGAAAGCTCTGGATATATTCAGTAAGATGCCTATTGCTGATGCTTCAAACTATGGTCTATTTAAGGAATTGGTTTGAAACAGTTTCAGATTAGGCCCGAAACCTAGAGGGTTTAATTCACAACTCTTTCAACTCCCAGAGCCCTTCTACAGCACAGATGATTTGTATACACCTTCACCGTGAGCCAAATTGGCAGGTTTCCGGGAGCCCTGTGAGTCCGATGTTGTTTTAGTCTCCCTGCTGATTTATTAGGAGAATAAAAGATGGACACCAGAACTGAGGCAGACTACGGACACCGCATTCTGAGAAAACAATGGTGAACCTCCAACTCCACAAGTGTGGGCCACATAGACAAGTAACCAGCACCCACAATCTTTACAAGCTTTTTTCCAAAATAACTCATCTTTTGGAAAAATAGGTTGAGCCTTTTTGACAATCTGGCTAAAGATTTTAGTGCCTAACTGGGAGCCTAGTTCTTCTGCAAATCTGGCCCTAGCGGTGGGTGTGAGACCTTCTGAAAATTCTGGCCAATGTGTCTGGAAGCTCCAAGAAGCATCGCAAATTTGAGCATTTACTAGAACAGGATGAACAAAACCTTCCTTCCTTGGCCTACAATCACCTTGATTCCAGGTTGAGGTTTCAAGAGAATTGATTTGATTCTTAGATGCAATGCGAAACAAACACCCTCCTGTAGACATTGGAAGAGGGAGGCTGAAATGGATCTGCCACTAAACCACGTTGCCTTTCGTCAGTAGCCACCTGAGCAAGAGGGTAACCACTGGCCTAGAGGTGAAAGGCCCATAGCCCATGCTCAGAAGCTTTCAGAGGCTAGATCTTAGGAATGGAAAAGCTTAATGATCTTTCTCTGGGGTGTTACTTCCAAAGACTTGTATATAGTGCTGGGTGAAATGTTTTTGGATGAATATTATATTTAGTGAAATATTTTGGTGGACCCAAAATGATTGTTTTAGTTTGGTTTGGTTTCACCAAGAAAAGTGAAAAGAAAGAAAAGATCTTGGGTCAAAGTGCAATGTTGTTCTAATTTAGGTTAGGCTCGGTAAGAAGGAAAAACTAAATTGTTTGCACAAGTAAGTGTATTTGTGTAAAGGGTGCAGAGGCTGGGCCTTAAGGGCAGATAGCCATATTGTAGTAGTTGGAAGCTGCTTTCCTCATAGCCTCAAAGAGTTTCCAAGCATTCTGAAGGAGGCCAGGAAGTTGCATTCTTCTGGTGGTGGTGAAAGCGCCAAATCCTAACCACTAGACCACCAGGGAGATGACATGTGGGGGTTGGGCATAACTTTCTAGGCCTACTTTCTGTCCAACTGAGGCCATTCGTTCGTCTTCAAAGGAGGTTAACACAAGCTCTGAGCTTTTCGTTTCCTTATGGTTCCCTTCCTATTTTAGCACTGATATGAAAAAGAAACATAAAACATATTAAGACAATTTCCAATATTGTTATACATTGAGGCCATGTTTTTTAAAAAAAACAGTTTGTTGCTATCTTGTTTTACTCTCCATGGGCTTACAGGAAATGTATGAGGATGAATAAGATGTGGTGGAATCGTCAGCCTTACAATCTCCATCCCAATGAAGAGGGCTGGTGGAGGATTTGAGAAAGAAGCAGTTATCTCAACTACTGAGCGCTGGCGAAGATATAGAAATAAGTAGAGAAGCTCTAGATGGCTGCTCAGGGGGAGGGGGGCAATCAGCTTCTGAAAGGTTATTTGTTCCCTCTCTTGCCTGGGCTAGAAGAGACTCAACTCTCTTAGGACCATGGAATTGTCAATGTGTCTTGTCTTCATGATGTACTAAAGGTCCGAGACCGCCTCAGCTGGTTGAGAGGACAAAGAGTGGATTCCCTTATGCTCTGAGACTCTAAGGGAGAGTGATGTCCCTTAGACAGAGTCTAAATTGGCAGGTTTCCGGGAGCCCTGTGAGTCCGATGTTGTTTTAGAGTACGTTTACACTTACGGGACGGTCGACGCTACAGTTCGACTGCTCGGAGTTGAACCATCGCGTCTGATCTAGGCGCGATAGTTCGAACCCGAAGCGCTTAGTTCGAACTCCGGTACTCCACCGCGGCAGAGGAGTTGCGGAGTCGACCTGGAGCCGCGGAGTTCGCTCGGGCGTCTGGATGGTAAGTAAGTCGAACTAGGGAAGACGAATTCAGCTACGTTATCTACGTAGCTGAATTAATACCCTAGTTCGACCCCAACTTTAGTGTAGACCAGGGCCTAGTCTCCCTGCTGATTTATTAGGAGAATAAAGATGGACACCAGAACTGAGGCAGACTACGGACACCGCATTCTGAGAAAACAATGGTGAACCTCCAACTCCAGCAGTGTGGGCCACATAGACAAGTAACCAGCACCCACAATCTTTACAAGCTTTTTCCAAAATAACTCATCTTTTGGAAAAATAGGTTGAGCCTTTTGACAATCTGGCTAAAGATTTTAGTGCCTAACTGGGAGCCTAGTTCTTCTGCAAATCTGGCCCTAGCGGTGGAGTGTGAGACCTTCTGAAAATTCTGGCCAATGT